>NC_025686.1:21507282-21548230 GCF_000633955.1 Camelina sativa | reverse complement strand
TAATCCTCACTCAGTGGAGCTAGGATCATAATGCCAAGTTTCAACAAGTTATTACCTTCAGAGAAAATAGTCCTATGTGTTTCTGGTAACATGGGTTTTAGAGGACTCTTAAACCAATCTAGCAACATAAATGACTTAAGGTTCACTAGCAGTCTTCGAACTAATGGAGACCTTAAGCTACCAAGTTGTTGACTAGAATGGGAGAGAGTGGATTGCAGGTCGGACCTAGTTACACAATGACACTGAGGCAGTCGAAATATTGGTGATAGATACGGTAAAGGTGCAAAGGATGCATACACTAAAACAAGCCCGACTAGCAGGACAGACATACTGATGAAGCTCAGCCAAACAAACATCCAAACCAAACCAAACAACTGGCCATGACAAAAGGGGTTTTCAAGACAAATAAGTGCATCAACTGTTCTGCTACCGAGTACGACTCGACTTGACCAAGCAGTGTAGACTGACACTAACCAATTTGACCTTGGTATGAAGTTATAAACGGGTCTATGGGACTTCCAGATCAGAAATAAATCATGGTTTCTTTGAGGACGACTAACTTCCAGGGTTCCAAGAAAAAAAGCGAGAATACAACCTGGGCCAAATGGGTAACAAGAGGGAAAGAGAGGATGCCGATAATGTGGGTTGCTTTGTCAAGATCTTCATCATCTCCGGCGTCAGAACAGAGCTTCCGTCCAACTGCAACCAAGTAAAAGCCTTGGTGAGGGGATTAAAATCCGAGGAGCGGTAAGATGTTGTGGTTGACAGCAAAGTGAGGCGGTGAGATCGACAGAAACCGGGACTAGTGGGGCAATCATGGCTCTCAGAGGTAGTAACGGATGATTGGGGTCTCGATGAAGCAGGCTCACCGAGAAGAGAGACCGGGTGCAGAGGAGAGGTAGGGGGTTGAAGCTGAAGCATGGTCGGAGGTGAGATCTGGAATCTCAAAGGGTCTCCGATGGGGATGAAAGCAGAAACAAAAGGACTAGAGCGAACAAGGAAGCAACAGAGCCGAAGAAACAAAGACCCAGCGACGCCAATCGGACTCGACGCCGCCAGGAGAGGGTGCCTCGGTGGTTGTGCCAGAGAGAGGGTGGCTAGGGCGAACTTACTTAGTTTTAATATGACCGACTTATCTAAGATCTTAAAGATTTCTGGAGGAGAGAATACAAATTCAATTATAAGAAACTAGCATCTATTGTTGGTTCTGAAGATTCCACTTCAAAGGACTTGATGAGCTTTCCTGTAGTATCTGTTAATGACAGACGACTGCAAAAGAAAGATGATTCACAAATCACATATTCAGAGCTTTGTGACAAACTATACCAAAAATCCCCCCATTTTCGAGTTACAGGTTTCTTATATGACTTAACTTCTTCAAAAACAGTATGACTTCTTCAAAAATCAATCTAATTGTGGTAGTCTTGTACTTAATTTCATGTTTTAAAAAAAAAGATTCATTTTCTTCCATTTGGTTTCGGTTAGAGTATTTTGCACATGACTAATTGTGGTAGTCTTGTACTACTTAATTTCTGCAAAATTTACATATTTTTTTTGGTCATAATTTCTGCAAAACTTTTGCATAATTTCTGCAAAAATTTTGCATAATTTCTGCAAAATTTACATATTTTAAACAACTTTATCATTCAATTTTCAACATTCTTGCAACATTGTCATAATTTAGATAACTTTATCATTCAATTTTGAGACCTTTAGTTTTTTGGTAAATGATTGAACTTAAGACACTTGCATCCTTATATTTATGCAACATTGTCATATTTGGTTTGGAACGTTATTATCCCTACAATTTCCTTATGGTGATAATTAGTATTAGTTTTAAAAATAACTAGGATTTAACCTGTGGTACACAATGGGACAATTTTTTCTATAATTTTCTGCATAATTTTATTGTTTTATAAATTGATTGAGTTTTTTTTTTTTAAATTAATACAGATGTTACAATAAAAATTAGTGTATTTGTAATAACTAAGAGGGGGGTATTAAACTTGTATTTTAGAAGAGTGTAGAGTATTCTTAAAATCACTTGTTATTCAATTGATGATTTTTAAAAATCTTTTAAAATCCTATGTTATTCAACTTAGATTTATGTAAAATCATTTAAAATAATTCAAAATCTCTGGTTATTCAATCAAGATTCATAAAACTTACTTGAAATCTACTGTTATTCAAAATATAAAGTTTTAAAACATAAACTTACTTGAAATCTACTGTTACTTGAAATCTACTTTAAATGATTCTAGGAGATTTTGGTTTGTTTTTTAGTTGAAAATACTCTCCCACAAAATCATACCCTTTGAGATAGAATTTTACAAGATTTTAGAAGGAAAAAAAAACTGTATTTTCTGGGAAATCAAAACTGAAACAGGTCTCACCTCTTCACGTCCTCTAGCTATACATATTTCTTTGTTGAGAACCTTCCCTTGGGTGTTTCATGAGTAACATTGGCCTAAAATACATTCATTTTTTTTTGTTTTTTTGTTAGGGAACTGTGGTGCTTATCTTTCAACCAGCTGAGGAAGGTTTACGCGGAGCAAAGAAGATGATAGAAGAAGGAGCGTTGAAGAACGTCGAAGCTATTTTTGGATTACATCTTACCAACCGAGTTCCCTTTGGCAAAGCCGCTTCACGTGCAGGTCCCATGCTGGCTGGAGCTGGATTCTTTGAAGCTGTAATCAGTGGGAAAGGAGGTCATGCTGCAATCCCTCAGCATACCATAGATCGATCCTGTTGTTGCAGCTTCAAGCATTGTCCTTAGTCTTCAACACCTGGTTTCACGTGAAACTGACCCTTTGGATTCAAAGATTTCATTTTTTTCACTCTTTGATCTCATCATACCTGGTCTTGGTTTTCGAGAACTCATTTGTGTTTCCTCCTACAGGTGGTCACAGTGTCCAAGGTTAATGGTGGCAATGCGTTCAATGTCATCCCTGATTCAATCACCATTGGAGGAACTCTTCGAGCCTTTACTGGGTTTAGTCAGCTTCAACAGCGAATCAAAGAGGTGACGCGATCCATGATTGTGCCTTTATGAATTTTTGTGGTACTATGCTTTACCATAGAACCAATACCCAGTTTCAACTTTTGATTCTAGGTGATTACCAAGCAAGCAACTGTCCATCGGTGCAATGCATCTGTGAATCTAACACCAAATGGCAAAGAACCGTTACCACCAACAGTGAACGACATGGCCTTATACAAGCAATTCAAGAAGGTAGTCGGAGACTTGTTGGGTCAAGAAGCTGTTGAGGTAGCACAACCGTTGATGGGATCAGAGGACTTCTCAAAGTTTGCAGAAGTAATCCCTGGCCATTTCTCCTTCCTGGGAATGCAAGATGAGACCAAAGGGTATGCGTCATCTCATTCACCATTCTATAGAATTAACGAGGATGTGCTTCCGTACGGGGCTGCAATCCATGCATCGATGGCTGTACAGTACCTCAAAGAGAAAGGTTCTAAAAGTTCTGCCTCAGGCTTTCATGAGGAACTTTGAACTTTGTTCTAGACTTGTTTACTCATCAGTTATTGGCTCGTTCATATATCTTATTAATAGTAAAAGTCACACTCCACGGAAATGAATGTTATTTGCAAATTTCTTGTCAAACAATTTGTGGCATAATTTGAAATCCAAAGATATCAATTGCTGTGCTATGATAGATTTGTGACCAAAGCAATAACTAAAAAAACAACTGTATTTCATAGCATAGAATCAAAACATAATACTTCAGTGCCAAAAGAAATTAAACGAAGAAGAACAAAGATTCCCAAAGTTACAAAATAGACTTATCGGTTCCTCATGTGTCGTTGACCCTCTTCTTCTTCTTTTTGCTCATCTTCTTCCTTTACCTTCTTCTTCTGTACTTCATCTCACTTGAAGCTTTTTTTTCTTTGTTGAAGTTAACAATCAAATATGTTATTAGGTGGATCAGCTTGACCAGATTAGGTACTATAGTGGTGGCGACGAAAGTTACGTCTTTCCAGCACCTTCACAAACACAAAGCGATTAGTTATACTATGGTATAGAGTTTTCTTTTTTTGGTTTTATAAAATATTTTAAAATCATTCAAAGTTTACTAATAAATCTCATAGAATCTCTTAAAATCACATTTTATTTTCCTTTTTTTTAATGAAATAACTCTAAAACATAATCAAATCTCCTAAAATCATTCAGAATTCTAAAATTTTAAAATCCTATCAAATCCTAAAATAAACAAGTTGAATACCCCCCTCTAATAGTTTTTTTATTGAGTATATATGGATTAAATTTGAAAGAACTATATAAAGTATGTTCATTTTGGAAAGATAAAAGTACTAATTCAACTCAAATTTGCCACAATAATGGTTCATGCCTAAGACATTGTAAATATATTTATATTTAAGTATGGAAACAACTACAAAAATATTAATATATACTTTAGGCTGATATTATTTTTGTTTCTTAAATAAAACAATAAAATCTTTTTTAAATTTTAAAAGGAAAATAGCAATTAAGTCAAGATAATGTATGGGAATAAACTTTATTGATTTTGGTCATTTACCATATGTCACTTATTTATTTTTGTGTACTTTTGTAGGATTAAGATTGTAAATTAAAATTTACATAATCAATACTAAAAAGGTTAAACACAAAATGTATATCAAAAATGTTAAAATCACACAATTTATGCAATTAGACAAAAGTATTAGGTAACATTTTAACATTTTACATAATTTATGCATTTAACATATTATTAGATGATCAGGCTACCATATTCATGATCAAATATATTAAATGCATAAATTATTGATCAGGCTACCATATTCTTGCAATACTTTTGTCTAATTGCATTTAACATTTTAATATTTTTTATTGTGCTACAACTGCATAGGTAATTGTTTGACTTTGTCAATTATTAAAATCGCACAATTTATTATATATTTCTAAATTATAAATTACCTTGAAAATTATAATAGAGATCTAAATTGTTAGTAAAATTAGACAAAAGTACAGAAAATTAGATTATTTAAAAGAAAAAAATCGATACAGTATTTAGTTTTATCTCTTCTTTGTCTCTTTCCCTTTTCCTTGACTTACCTACAAAGAAAACATGAAACCAATTTAGAGTACAATCAAACAATCATGCAAGGGACTGTTAAGAAAACGAAACATATGTGTTTAAATACTTTTAGTTCCCTAAAATCAAAAGTCAATGTACCTTAAAAAAATTGTTTGTTTGATATTAAACTTCGTCTCACGTACCTTTATTCACCTTTTGTAAAATAAGAAGAAAAAAAAAGTGTTAATAATGAGTTGAGTGTAAAAAGTAGCAATGACCTAAATTGCATAAACAAAATAATATAGAGTAAAAAGATTTGTCCACTGAATGCATAAAGATTGTTTGAAAGGTAAAGTTTCTTATGAGTTGGTGCATTTTTGGTCTTAAGGTTATTTATATAGTAACTTATTTAGGATGGAATTAGGTTTGATAGTTGTAAAAATTGGTGAGCAAGCTTTATATTTTGGAAATTACAACTATGATTTAGAATATAGATAAGGAATATACTCCTAAATTGCCGTCTGAGATTCAGTATATATTTGTTAGAGAATATAGGATCGTATATTCAGTGTATATTGTGTTAATATGTTTTTGGTAAGCTTTAGCTTGGGGAGAAAGGTTAGCATTGATAGGATGCAATCTTCTTGATTTGGTAACTATATCGTTTGTATGTATATATATTTGAGAACGGATGAATGAATAAAGCAGAACATTTCGATACATTGTTTTACATGGTATCAGAGCCAATTGGCAAGAAAAACTTTAAGCCTTGAAAGATGTTGGAAGAGACGAAGGTGACGATGAAAACAGAGGGGTCGAAGGCGGTTGTTCCAGCGTTTCAACTGGCGCCAACTGAGAACCCTGGCGCGATCATAGCGCAAGTTTAGTTTAACGGAGATAACTTCGATGAATGGGCTCAAGCGGTGCGGACTGCATTGCGAGTCAAGAAGAAATATGGTTTTGTCGATGGAACCATATCAAAACCGGATGAAGATGGAGCAGACTTTGAAGATTGGTTGTCGGCAAAGTCGATGGTGGCACTTTGGATTCTCAACACAATTGATCCAAAAGTGAGAAGAACATTGGCGAATAAGGAAGATCCAAAGGAACTTTGGACAGAGATAAAAGATCGATTCTCTGAAGGAAATGGACCAAGAATCCAGGAAATTAAGGCGGAACTGGCTCATTGTCGCCAAGGGAATCTGAGTGTGATAGAGTACTTTGGGAAGCTGCAGATGCTGTGGGAAGATTTGGCTAATTATGACAAGGTCATAAGTTGCAAGTGTGGAAAATGCTCATGCAACATCAATGTCGAACTAGAGAAGAAAAGAGAGGATGATCGGATTCATCAATTTCTCCTTGGACTTGATACGGCTTTGTATGGAGGAGTGAGAACGTCGATCATCAGCACTGATCCTCTCCCAAACATGAACCAGGTGTACTCACAGGTAAAATCGGTGGAGCGAGTGAACACGGTCATGAGAGGAAGAGAACAAGAGAACACTCAAGTGGCGTTTGCAGTTAGAGGAGCAAGTCCCATGAGTGGTAAGGAAGACAAGGGGAAGATGGTATGTTCCGTGTGTAAGAAAACTAGGCATATGGCAGACACTTGTTTTCAAGTGATCGGATACCCAGAATGGTGGACTGAAAGACCTCGAGGCAATGGAAATTTTGCTCGAGGGGGAGGACGTCAAGGAATAGGGAGAGGACGTGGAGGAATGGTTCGTGCGAACCTTGCAGTAGCACAAGGTGGAGCCGAGGCGAGTGTCGAAGCAGAGAGGAGTGGTTACACAGGCCTGACGAACGAGCAATGGGGAACTCTAGTGAAACTCCTTGAGAACAGTAAGAAAGACACACCTCGTCTCAGTGGTAAGTCTCTCTCACTTGATTGGGTATTAGATACAGGAGCTACAAATCACATGACTGGGTTTAGTGATATGTTGTTGGATCAAAAGTATATATTGCCATGTACAATAGGGTTGCCCAATGGAAAGAATAGTTTTGCAAAAGAGAAAGGAACAGTAAGATTTGATGATGAGTTTGAACTGAAAAATGTGTTGTTTGTGCCAGAGCTGAAATGTAATTTGATATATGTGTCACAACTTGTTGCGGATCTAGATGTGGTTATGCAGATTGCTAATAAGGGATGTGTGATTCAGGACCATATAACGAGGAGTGTGACTGGAGCAGGAGAACTTAGGGATGGACTCTACTTTTTCCGTCGCTTGCAGGAGTTTCGAGTTTTTCATTTGAATAAAGATGGAGCTGAAGATCTTTGGCATCAAAGGCTTGGGCATCCTTCTAATGGTGTTTTTGATTTACTTCCAGTTGTTGGTACTAGGAATAAGGATTTTTCAGTTTGTGACACTTGTGTAAAGGCTAAACATTGCCGTGAAGTTTTTCATACAAGTGATAATAAAAGTGATGGAGTTTTTGATATGATACATGTTGATCTATGGGGTCCATACCGACGTCCAACTCTGTGCAACTCTTATTATTTTTTGACTATTGTCGATGATTTTTCACGAGGTGTTTGGGTATATCTGTTGCGAGAGAAGTCACAAGTCAGAGAAACTCTGTTGAATTTTGTAGCATTGGTGTCACGACAATTTAACAAGAATATCAAGGTCGTAAGAAGTGATAATGGTACAGAATTTATGTGTCTTGCAACTGAGTTTCAAAAGATGGGAATCATACACCAAACGTCATGTGTTGGTACACCACAACAAAATGGGAGAGTTGAAAGAAAACATCGACATATTCTCAATGTGGCTCGGGCGTTGTTGTTTCAATCGTCACTTTCTGCAAAGTTTTGGGGCGAGAGTGTGTTAACCGCTGCGTATTTGATCAATCGCACTCCGTCAAGGTTACTGAAAGGGAAGACTCCGTATGAGATCATCTATAACAAAGCTCCAGCTTACGAAAATTTGAGGGTTTTTGGTTGTTTGGCTTTTGCGCATAAACAACGTCGAGGAGGAGATAAATTTGAGGCTCGGAGTAGAAAGTGTATTTTCTTGGGCTATCCTTTTGGGAAAAAGGGGTGGAACATGTTTGACTTAGAAACAGAGGAACTATTTGTTTCACGTGATGTGGTCTTTGTCGAGACTACTTTTCCCATGAACTGTGAGACAACGGCCCGCTTGCGAGAAGACGATGATATCTCTGATTTTGGTTGGAGTGAAGAAGACGATGCAGACCGAGTTCTGGAGGAATCGTTGGTGTTGCGTGAAAATCACGAGAAGCAAGCAGTTGACACTGACCATGTCGTAACAGAGGAGGCTTCTCCTCGCACTGAAACAGAGGAAGATCGAGAAGACCCAACAGAGAACAATGTTGTTCTTCTCGATGATGATGACAATGCAGAAAATGAATCTGAAAACATTGAGCAGGAAGAGAGACTGGGGCGTGGTTTGCGATCCACTAGATTGCCTAGTAAGTTTCAGGATTATGTGATGAATACTATTATCCAAGTTGAGTCTGATAGCAATAGTTTGTATCCGTTATCCGACTATCTCGATACAACAAATTTTTCTGCTCCGTTTCTCGCTTTTCTTGCCACAGTTAGTGAGAATACAGAACCAGAAACGTTTCGAGAAGCAGTGGTGGATAAACGATGGAGAGTTGCTATGACCAATGAAGTTGATGCCATGGAACTTAACAATACTTTTGATCTGACAGAGCTTCCTCCAGGCAAGAAAGCAATCGGTTGTAAGTGGGTTTTCAAAATTAAGTATAAGTCTGATGGAACTATTGAGAGATTCAAAGCTCGCTTAGTAGCACTTGGAAACCGACAAAAGAAAGGAGTGGATTATACTGAGACTTTCGCTCCTGTTGTCAAGATGACAACTGTTCAAATTTTTTTGGAGGTCGCGGTGGCAAAGAACTGGGAGTTGAATCAGATGGATGTGCATAACGCATTTCTGCATGGGGATCTCGATGAAGAGGTGTATATGACATTGCCGCCTGGATTTCGCACAGGGGATAAAAATATGGTGTGTAGGCTGAATAAATCTATCTACGGTTTGAAACAATCACCACGCTGTTGGTTTACGAAGCTCCGTGGAGCTCTTCTTGACTATGGTTTTTGTCAGTCTCGAGCTGATTATTCTCTGTTTCATCTGCAAAGAGGTCATCTCGAGATGTATCTTCTTGTTTACGTCGATGATCTGATAATTGGAGGGAATGATTCCGCAGAAATTCACAAATTCAAAGCTTATTTGGGAGAGTGTTTTAAAATGAAAGATTTGGGTCCTTTGAGATTTTTTTGGGCATCGAGGTTGCCAGAAGTAAAGAAGGTATTTTTTTATGTCAAAGAAAGTACACTCTTGACATCATAAAGGAAGCAGGTTTGTTGGGAGCACAGCCTGATAGCACTCCCTTGGAACAACAGCATAAGCTTGGTCTTTCTAAAGCACCGCTTATGACCAATCCTGAGAAGTATCGAAGGCTGGTCGGCCGGTTGTTATATTTATTGGCAACACGGCCTGACTTGGCGTATGTTGTTAATGTGCTGTCACAGTTTATGAAGGCGCCTCGCACTGATCATTGGCTGAGTGCGTTGCGCGTGGTTCGTTATTTAAAAGGGACACCAGGACAGGGGATTTTGTTGAAGTCTGGTTCGAGTTTAAAGTTAGTTGGTTGGTGTGATGCTGATTATGCAGGGTGCCCTGTTTCTCGTAAATCAGTTGGTGGTTGGTTTATTACTCTTGGGGATTCTCCGCTGTCGTGGAAAACGAAGAAACAGAATGTCACTTCTCGATCCTCTGCTGAATCTGAGTATCGGTCCATGGTACTCAACAGTATGTGAACTGCAGTGGTTGAAGTCGTTATTGAAATATTTTGGTGTGAATCAAACGGAACCTATGGCGTTACATTGTGATAATGAAGCAGCACTGCATATTGCCGCAAACCCCGTTTTTCATGAACGCACAAAACATGTCGAGGTCGACTGTCATTGTGTTAGAGATGCGATCATGAATGGGACAATCAAGACGAAGAAGGTCCACACAAAAGATCAGTTGGCTGACATCTTTACTAAGTCGTTAGGCCAAACCGAGTTTCAATCAATGCTGTTCAAGTTGGGCATTTACAATCCGTATGCTCCAACTTGAGGGGGGGTGTTAGAGAATATAGGATCGTATATTCAGTGTATATTGTGTTAATATGTTTTTGGTAAGCTTTAGCTTGGAGAGAAAGGTTAGCATTGATAGGATGCAATCTTCTTGATTTGGTAACTATATCGTTTGTATGTATATATTTGAGAACGGATGAATGAATAAAGCAGAACATTTCGATACATTGTTTTACAATATTTGTTATCATAATCAAAGAAACGCTTACCAAATAAGGTTTACGAAATTAACTAATAAGAGTAATGCTAACTACAGTAGAACCTCTATAAATTAATATTCTTTAAATTAATACTCGATATAAATTAATAAATTCTTCCGGTTCCAAGTTGGGCCGGTGTAAAAAATGACACATTTCGATAAATTAATAAGATAATAATTTTTTCGGAAATCCTATGTAATAATATGGTCCCATCAATATTATAAATTAATAATCAAACTAATATATATATATATATATATATATATATATATATATCTAAGAAAATCTAGTGAAATATGACTTTACTGTTGTTTCCATATTCTTGAATTTGCATTCTTATTGGAGCTCATCTCTAATCTTTTTAATTGTTGTCTCAAATCGCATCCAAAAATTATAGAGAATCCTAAATGCGATAATTGCTTCCTTACATGTATTTGATTCTAAAATTACCATAATATATTCTTTGACTTCATCATTACCATGAATAATAGTAGCAATTTCTTCTAAACTCTAAACTTCTAACATTTATCATTTTTACGTAAACTCTAAACTTAACAATTATGATAGCCAAGATAACAAAATTCTTTAATATTTTTAAAGTAACAAAATTTTAAAAATTATGAAAATTAAAAATCTCTTCATAAATTAATAAGATATTAATTTATCGATAAATTAATAATTATTAATTTATCGATAAATTAAAACCTCTATAAATTAATAAAATTTTGTGGTCCCGATCTTATTAATTTATAAAGGTTTTACTGTATACATCTTATTTCATCCTTAACTGAATATTGTAAAATCAATACCTAATTACCAAAATCTCAACATGATCATATTTTTTTGGAAAACATCTCGACATCATCATAAATGCGATGTTGTAGACATATTATTTTAGGAATCTATTTTGATTTGCCATATTTTAATTATGGTTATTTTATGTAATTTTTAAGGATTATTTTTGTAAATAAGTTAAACTTAAAGGGTAGAACCAAAATGTACTTAAAAATGTTATATCAATGGAGAAAACAGAGTCGAAGAAAGGAAATATGTTGACCAAGAACTATGATTAAAACACAACGACTGTGCAGAGGAACATGCTATACCTCGATTGGGCCAAAAGATCTCTTAAATCTTACAATTAGCTTAACAATAAATCAAGTAGTAAATGACGTGACGATGCACTGAGGCAGACTAGCATGTTGGTGATACACGCACATTAGTAATCAAACTGATACACACGCATTTCAAACTGAACTCAGCTCGCGTAACTAGTCAGTCATTCTCTGGTTAACTTAATCGATTTGGTTTTAACGAGCCAACTATTCTAAACTAGAATTTCTAATCAGGACAGGCCCAAAAAATTTGGTTACCAACAAAAAAAAAAGCCTACGGAATCTGAATTGTTTTCTTTGTTGACACGTGATTTTTGTTTTAGAGCAAAGCTAAATAAGCACCAAGATTTTAAATAACTTGCATTATATTCCAATTGCAGCCCTTTTGAAATTTGAATTATAAATTTTGATTTCAAATTTTTTTTTTTGGTCTTCTCACCGAACAAGAACCGAACTCATCGAGTAAGTAACAAGGAATAAAAAAGACAATTTTGCCCCTCAGCGACTGTTGGTGGTGGATTCTAACTCCCACAACATGGCCCGGCCCAAGTGCTTTGAAGTCCAAGAAATGCCCTTTAGCTAGGAGGGACATTTTGGTCCTTTCGGTGGACGAACCGACACTTTAGCAGGAAGTGCCTAAAAGTGCGCAATATTTTTACAAAGAAAAAAAAAGGAGGAAAACATAAGGGTCTGAATGGTAAATCCGGTCAGAGCAGTCAAATATGTCTGCAATTTGGACCGTTCTATTTTTAAGACGTATAACAAACCGCTGCGGTCTAGTTCTATTTGTATGCAAAAACGGTCCGTAGTTGGTCTGCTGCGATTTTATCTCTGTTTTCTTTTGACCGCACCACTGCGTACTCTGTTTGATAAATGATAAATAAAGAGCAGTCTAATCCATAGACGGATTTGTCTGCCCCAACTGCTGCAACCATTCACACCTTAACAGTTACTACTAGCGGTGTTTCCCATTCATTCATTCTCTCGAAAATTAGTTGGTACTATTCAAATATAGTGTGACATTAGATGTCTTTGATAATCCAGCCAACGATTCATTTCATAATATCGACACCTGTGTATGGCATTCTTCTGCAAAGAATGATGAGAACTTGAGATTAGTCACCACTTTTTGCAGACCTATAACTAACAAGGTCCAAAGAGTTTGTTTTATGTTTTTATGACCTATACATGCATAATAAGGCAAACGAGGGATGGAATACCACTAAACAAATGTGCCTTGAAGTTACAAATGTTGAGATGGACAAGTAGAGAAATGTTGTAACTTTTAATATATCACTAGATTTTAATCTGCGGTGTATGTTTTTTACAATTATTAAGAAAAAAATTATGTTGTTTTATCTTGATTAATATTTAGATTTTATAATTTTTGTTGGATTGCATTTTTGTGTTGGTTTGAAGTATGTTTTCATAATTATTTAGATTGTATAATTTCAGTTGAATTGTTAATTTTAGAAATAATATGTGACATATATACATTCGATAAAATATTGTCGATCTCATGTATCACAATCCTAGAGGCTGTTATTGGAGAAGTGATTTCTAAATCCATATAGAATTGTAAATTATGAAAATCAAAACACATGGATTTTGAAATAACATGTTTTATCATTGGATTTGAATCCTTCTATTTTACATTTTCAAATCCATTTAAAACATAATATGGATTTCAAAATCGAAAAACAAAATTAAATGAATAACATGGGATTTTAACAAGTATTTGTAAATCATATAACCAATAACACATAATTTTGATAAGTTTTTAAAAATCAATGATTTAATAACACATTATCTTTGTTTGGATTTCCAAATTCATTAAATCATAGAACCAATAACCCCTCTTACTGAATCTACATATGAATTCAATATAATTCTTATATTTAGAATTAAGTGGTCAGATTTTTCATCATAATCTAGGGAAATCTTACCAAATAACATATTTTTTTGTAATTCATACTCAGGGCTGAAAAATTGCTAGAGCAGCACTAATTGGGTGTTTTTGGAGAACTTCAAGTCCTTCATCCATGGAAGAAATACGTTCATAACCTTTGATATAGACACAGGTGGATGGATCACGGTTCTGAACATCTAGACATATGCAAATATGATATGATGTTTGAAGCTTCTCTCGCTCATAATGTTTTATCTTTGGATTTGAATCCTTTATTTTACACTTTCAAATCCATTCAAATCTATTTAAAACACAATATGAATGTTGAAATCCAAAAACAAATCATTAAATAAATAACATTAGATTTTAACAAGTATTTGTAAATCATTGAACCAATAACAAATAATTTTGATAAGTATTTTAAAATCAATGATTGAATAACAAATTATTTTTGTTTAGATTTCTAAATCCATTAAAATCATAGAACCAATAATCCCTTATTACTAAATCTACATATAAATTTGATATATTTCTTATATTTAACATTAAATAGTTATATTTTTAATCATAATCTAGGGAAATCTTACCAAATATGAATTAATTACATTAAAAATTTGTTATATTTTAATATTTAACATTAAAAATTGTCATATTTTTTAATATTTAACATTAAAAAATTGTTAACGTCTTTGAGATGGTAAATTGAAGACGGCGAGATCATTTGTGTTTGAACAATACAACACAATAGGCAAGAACCTCAGGAAAACAAAATTAAGCAAAATCAATAAGTTTGTTGGTTCCTAAGTGGGGCAAAATGCTTCGTTGATTTTCTGGCTAATTCATCACATCGTCATTGCTAGCTGCAAGTACAAGACCAATCAATCAATACTCATACTTTCTTCATTCACACACAAATACTAAAACTGTAGGAAACTTACATCTTTGTCTTCTTTCTTGTGTGCTCTTCATCCATACTTCTCTTCTCATCCCTCTTCTTTCTCGTGTCTTCCTTGTCCCTCTTCTTTCTCTTGTCTTCCTCATTCCTCTTCTTTAGCTTGTCTTCCTCCTCCTTACTTAGTAGGGTTGGATATGAGAGATTGGAGAGAAGTAGGGAGGGTGTGGAAAACAGATACCAAGCCAGATTTAACTCATCAAAAGTGTCTTCAGCCTTTGGTAGATGCAGAATATAAGTGTCCTCAGCTTTTGGTAGATGCAGAATATAAGTGTCCAAAGACACTTTGATGCATCCATCAAATCCAAATTTAGACCCCTCACTTGATCTAACCCAATCAAATAGTTCACCAGTTTCTTCATCTACATCCACAGCAACAATGGAGACAGCATGCAAACTCACTAATCGAGAATTGGGGCCGGTTGCTCCACGGTACATCTGCAAAAAAAAAAAAACAAATACTTAGCTATTGTATAAAGAAAATAGCTATCTACAAATCTAAAAAAAATATTTGAGCTATTGTATAAAATAACAACCAACAAATACTAGAAACTTAAGTATTGATTTTACCTCTCTTTAATCTAAGCCATACTTCAGTTGAAAAATAGCTAAATCATCACCAACTAGGTGGGTATCTTGAGAATTTCAAGCGCTTTATCCATGCAAAAACTAGTTTTGTAACATTTGATGTAAACGCAAGTAGATGTGTTATGGTACAAATTTGGTTCATTCATAGAACACCTTATGAATGGTCTATCTACACTTCTCTCGGTATACTGTTATTCATCACATAATCCATCCCATTCTCGTGTGATAGATCATAGCAGTAATGCTTTATATCATTCGACATCTTGTTAACTATTTTTATTTTCAATGATCTTGTAATTATCGATCAAATACTAAGCCGAATAGAGATGTGTCACATCCATCAAGAAGCCTTATAACTCGTATAAGTTCACTCACCATGAACTTAACATACATAATGAAAAAACAAAAGGATTTCAACTACGTAAAAGATTTTTTCTCTCTAAACATATATGCTATTAAAGTAGGACTACTTATAAAAATAATATTTTCTGTAAAAAATTACTTTTCCATGTCAATGGTTTAAAGGCAAATTTTTTATTTTTTACTAAAGTTAAAAATGTAGTTTAAATATTTTAAAGAAAATATTATAAATAATTATTAGTTTTTTTAAAAATCACTTTATCTCTCTAATTAATTACGGATTAAAATTACTAATTAATTTTTGAAATACATTTTCCGTAAATCTCTTTATTTAGTCAATGATTTTCACAAATGTCATTGGTAATTTGTAAAGTTTTAGAATATTATATTAGCATTATATCAAAAGAAAATTTACTTCTAGAAATAAGAAATTTTAGTTTCCAAACAAAATTGACTTTAAAGCCACTTAATCTAGCTATATACAGAAACAATACTCATTTATTACGATTTCAATCACAAAAACCAGTTTTGGTAATATATTTTTAGACAAGGAGAACAAAATAAGCCGTTTTAATTCTAACCATAAATCACAAAATCGAAATTGAATAAAGATCGAATCAGTAGACATACAACATACTGTATTAAAATGATAGATTGAATCAATGAAGACTGTACTAAGTCCGATGATGTTGAAGTCATATTAAATACCGAAACCCGGTCATCAAGACCCGGTAATTGAATCAGAATTGTGTTGAAAAATGAACCGGAGCAGAAGAAACACCAGTCTGGTTAACAAACTGTAACCGAAACACAGTCATTTAATTATAGAAATCGTTAAATCAGCTGACAAATTTTATCGGTTTGATAATTTATATAGAGAGTTAAAACCAAACGCAGTTAAAAACTTAAAAAAAGTAAATAGAATATATATCATCTAGCCATACAGCTTTAAACATTGTATTTAGAGCATCATTAGTGGAGCAATCCTCCTAAGGTACTCACATATAAATTAATCTTATAAATAATACTAAATTAATCAAAGCAATCTTAAGAGAACCTTAGCAAAATCATCCCTCCATTAGAGAATCCAAAGAAAGTTACTCAATCATTTAAATAATTATTTTTTAATTTATGTTTATTAAGGGGGTGTTATTGGATGGGTGATTTCTAAATCCATATAGAATTGTAAATTCTAGAAATCAAAACACATGGATTTTGAAATAACATGTTTTATCCTTGGATTTGAATCCTTCTATTTTACACTTTCAAATCCATACAAATTCATTTAAAACATAATGTGGATTTTGAAATCCAAAAACAAATCATTAAATGAATAACATGGGATTTTAACAAGTATTTGTAAATCATAGAACCAATAACACATCATTTTGATAAGTATTTTAAAATCAATGATTGAATAACACATGATTTTTGTCTGAATTTCTAAATCCATTAAATCATAGAACCAATAACCCCCTCTAATTATCAAACTTTATTAATCTAATATGAAAAATCAATTATTAAATTTTTTTATATTACATAAAGCTTTGGAATATTAAACATATTTTACAAACATATTTTACAAGCTTGAATCCTCAAGGAGAAGAAGCTTTAATCCAAATGACCAATTAAAACTTTTTGTTTGTTGCAAGCAAAAAACAGAGCATCAAAGAGAGATTAGAGAAAAGAATATAGAAGAAGATGGGAGCAATAATTTTTCAAAGTATCAGAGAATTTCTCAATAACAAGGCATACGAATAAAAAGGCTTTTATAATTTAGTGTTATTGTAATATGAAAGAGGTCTTGCAACTAGAAAAAAAACATCTTCAGCAAACCATACAAACGAAAACAAAACCTGGAAATCAAATATGTTTTGGTAAGGAGAGGGTTTAAAGTCTCTAGGTCTTATTGAATGCGACGATGTCACAACTCTGGATATACTCGTTGTTAGGCTCGGAGACGTAGAAGGTTTAGGAGGACAGGGTTTGGTGTTGATAATGATGATGAGGTCAGTGGTGCTGCTGCTGATGATGTTGGTGGAAATGAAAAGCCATAGCTGTTCTGCTTATTAGAACTGAAAGATGCAGGAAACAAGAATCAAAACAAGTAACCATTATATAATTACCAATTTAACAGCAACCCATCAAACGTCAACAATGTGAAACAATAACTTGATTCTTCAGCTCAAGTAAACACCAACAATGTGAAACAGAAACTTGCTTCTTCATAACCCTTTAAACAATCGGTTAGAGAGCAGTTAGTAAGGGATTTGATCTTCTGATATACTGATGATATATTGCAAAGGGGGCAGAATATGAGAGCAGTGGCAATACATCTTTAACTAAGCTCCAAGGATCTTGGTCTTGTGCAGCCATGATTAGGCTGCAAATCAGAGTATCTTTTAGTGATGAAACATAATCCAATATTATTCACAGAAACACTTAAATATTACTTACCTAGGGAATCCGAGAAAGTTTTCTCGCCACATCTCTATTGTTTCTTTTGAAGCTTTGGCTCCAGCTTTTGGGTGACGAGAGCTCGTTTATAGATGACTGAACGATCCTACACACGAGAAAAGGAACACACAACTGTCAATTACATATACATTCTATAGAACGGCTACAATTAGAGACTTGGGAGAGACCAATCTCGAACATACCTCTCTAGCCTTTATTGAGTCGTAAAAGGTGAAAATTCCGTCTAAACCTAAACCGATCACAATGACAAGGTAACAGAAAGAGTTTTAATTATGCACAAAACTCCTCTGAAACATAAAAGTTGCCCAGATGTGAAGGAAGCTAATCCTAAACTTAAACACATATGCATCAAATCCCCTCTAACATCTTAAACCACGAGAAACAGAAAGTGAAAGATTATAAATTTGTGAATGATTACCTCTTAAACACAAAGCATACTGGTCAGCTGGAATCTCTTCCTTAGACACGAACGATGCAGAGTACCTACTCAAATACAATAAAATTCAAAGAAATCAGATCAAACTACAACAGCTACATCGATTCAAATCAGGTATAAAAAGTATTAATACGACCACACAGACACACAATTCAAGCTCAAACTAAAAAGTGACCCAGAAACTCAAATTTAGGGGAAAAGAGAAAGGAACAAATTACCCAGAAACGAAAACACCAGTGCTGAATCGGATAATCGAACCAATGGAAGCTCCCAAAATATCGAGTTTAAGTCGTAAAAATCAAAGGATTCAAGAGAGAAAAGAAAGAGAATCGGGAAGAAGAAAGAAAGAGAGGATCGCGAAGACAAAAAAAGAAATTGGCAAAAAAAAAATTTTATTTTTCTCCAACGAACCAAAACATGTCACGTCGCGTTACTCTGAGGGATGCTCAATTGCTTCCCAAAGCAGCAATACTCTCATTTTTTTCTCGGAAATGGGTTTTTAATTGGGATTTTGGGGCCCAATTATGAGAGTACTCCAAAGAGTATTCCCCAGTAAAAATGGTTTTAGAGGTCGCTATAAGCCTATAACCGTAAGATGAAGGATAGACATCCGACGGAACTTATTCGAGTGTTAGATTATTTAGTGATTCTCTTATTCTTCTAACGTTTTAAATTTAAAATGGCAATGTATGGGCTTTTATGTATGAGATTTGATTAGATGTGTAGTACGCAAATAGGAAGAAATTAAAAACAAAAACTGAGACTATATTTTACGACGAAACCAACCAAATATACATAATTCTACGCATATAAATACTCGAATGACAAAACAAATGTATTAAATAAAAAACGTAAAAATGCTACTAAGTAAATCCGCACGATCAATTGTTTTCTTCAAATCCACTTCAATGCCCTGTTGGAAACTCGCATTTCCCATACTCTACAAATTAACACAAACAAAAAACACAATTAATTAATTAATTTCGGTAAGTGAAAACAATTAAGTAAAATGACAAAATTAGAGAGAAAGTGATAGAGTACGTACTAGGAGGTTGCGAGACGACGTACGCTGCACCTTTAAAATCACACGTGCCAACACCACGTGCGTTCTTCTGATAGTAACTGTTGAACGCGTACGAAGCGTGCGCCTCTAACGATTCAGGATCGTAACACGTGGCACCCGGTTGAATCGGACCGCAATCAGCACGTCCTTCGCCACAAGCGTAGTCGAGACCTTCCTGAAGCTTCTCCTTTGTCGTTTTCCCGTTCGCCACACACCACGTCTGTCCCACCTGCGACGACGGCACCACCGGCGTAGCCTTCTCTTTGTTATCTTCAACCGGCGTTGACTTACCACCGGAGGAAAGCGAAACGTCGTACACTTTGTTCTCGTTCGGGTAAAACAACCCGTAGTTCCTCTCCGACGTCGGACCCGTTTTCTGATTCTCGTTAAACAGAGCGAACAGGTAAACGTTGAGCGGCTCCTTAGGTTTTAACGGCGTTCCGTTACCCGTCAACACTCTTTTCACCAAACCGCCGTTATACGCCGCCGCGTTAGCCGAACCAGCGCCGATCTCGTTCTCGTCTCCGGCAGAAGGCCAGCCAGTCTCCGTCACCACAAGCTTAACGTCGTTAAATCCAACGGCGGACATAGCTGCGAAAACGGCGTCGATCTGAGCGTCTAAGAGACTGTTGTACTTCAATCCGTTACCGGAATCAACATTCCCGGCGTTTTCTTTGAACAAAGCGTAGTCCAACGAGATCTTATCGGCGTTAGCTGCGTAAGCGAAGAAGGGATAAGCATTCACCATGAGATGCGACGACGTTTTGCGGAGCAGATCCAGCATCGGTTTAATCACCGGTTCGATTAATTCCGGTTTGAAAGAACCGGATGACGGTGGGTACGAACTCGCCAACGCGCTCAAAGCAATCGGCGACGAGATTTTAATTGATTTGTCGAGGTTGAATTTGACGAGAGAGCTTTGAACGTTGGTCATAGCTGGGACGAGGTACTTGGTGGTGTTCCTAGGATCGACGAACACTTCGTTACCGACGGCGATCGCTTCGATATCGGTGGCCGGGATGTATTTCTTGATGTTTTGCTGAACCCAGTCGTCGGTGTATTTCTGATCCGCGGCGGCGGAAGCGAGGTTTTCGTTGGGGAGAGAGACGACGACTTTGATACCGGAGTTGGCGAGTGCGGTTAGTACGGTTGCTTCGGTGTCGTAGAGCTTGACGCGGTTGATTCCTTGAGATTTTAGAAGCTGGACTACTTTCTCCGGTGCTGAGAGATTGTCTGCGATACGGCCGTAGTTTACTCCGATCATTCCAGAATCTGTTAAAGAAACAAAAAAAAAAACAAAGACATGAGAATCAAACACTTGAAATAGAACAAACTCGTAAAGAGATGGATGATGAAATGAGTAATGAACCTGCGTAAATGGCTGAGAAAGAGGAGAGAATTAGGAGAGATAGAACCAACGCTGCCATTGTTGCAGTGTGAGAGAGAGAGATAGAAAAGTTTTGTATTCCGGTGAAGGAGGGAGCTAGAGATTGTTGTTTATATAGAGGAGAGGAGAGGGACGAAGAAGAAGGGAGACGAGGGAGGTGGAGGTAATGGCTGGGACCTACTTTAGATATTGGCGATGACTTTTTTTTTTTTTGCAACTGAACGTTTTATCTGTGATGTAAATATTTTCAACTCGTTTACCGGATGACGTGTTAAAGTAATAATTATTTTTGTAGGCGAACAACAACAAAAAAAGAGTTTATATCATCATTTTTTTTTATAATAGTAATTGTTAAATATGACCGTTTCATTCGTGTAGTGATTGGAGACTGTACGAAATGTTGTCAGAGATGGTGGGTACGTGCCAAAACTTAACAAATTAATGTTTTCTTTTTTTTTAATTCCTGTTGATTTTACTGCAGCTTTTTTTGTGGGGGACTTTGTTTACGTTTTTTAAAGAGTTACAACAAATCCTATAATAGGCGTGTTTAGTAGGATTAAAAAAAGAGAGAGAGAGCCATGTATATTAGTATACGTATGCAGCGTAAATAAAAGCCACTACAGACGTTAAAACTATACGGCTATACCCAGGCCAGTCAATATATGTTCCCTAGTTATTGGGCACTGAGCCAAATCAACAATTACTACTACTAGTAGTATTTATTTGATGGTATTAATCACTCGTTGAAAACAGCTAACATATCCGTTAAAGTTAGAAGAAACTATAGTACAATTAAGCAAAAACTGGTCGGAAGAGTGATAATTACATACGGTGATGTGATGCATTACTTGGTCGGAAATAGTAAGTTATAGTTCTATAATTAAATAGAATATGAAGAGTCTAAAATAAAAAATGGGGCCATGTGCCATTCCTTGTTCTATCTCTATCTCCCACAAATTTGAACGTTAGAGTTCTCTCTCTGTCTCCAACGTCTCTTTTCCATATAAACTCCAATCATTTTAATGAATTCCCAAATATTCTGTCCTTTTCTTTCTTTCTTTTCTTTTGCTTGTTTATATTGACAAGGGTATTTCAGATATGTCTTGATCAATTATTTATCCAAGCACTAGATATAGTAATTGATAGACACATAGGTTTTATTTACAAGTTGGTTGTAACTAATATTTTGACTTTGCAACTTGGGCTAGTGCCTAAATGAACGCGTTTAGATGGTGTGGAGAGCAAAAAAATGAAACTTGGAAGGTTAGCTAAGCAAACACCTCAACTAGTTTTGCTATACTATAATCTCAATGGTCCAAATATTAGGTTTCCGTCCATGGACAAAAATACAATATTTGTATAGAGTTTTTAGTTGTCCTACACAAATGGAACTCTATTGCTATCTATTAATATCTCCTTCTAATTAAAAATAAAAATTGATAACTATATTTCTGGACAAAAAACTCAATACAAATGGGTAACTACTACAATCTCAAATATAGACATTTTACCTTCGGTGATTGGGACCTATATAATGAATCCAAGATTAGACTTCAGATGGCAATATAGTATTTTTAATAATTTATGATTAGATATGTTTATTGTGTTTGTATCAACTTGCTTCTATGGAGGTG
The DNA here is from genome assembly GCF_000633955.1 of Camelina sativa. Taxonomy (NCBI): domain Eukaryota; kingdom Viridiplantae; phylum Streptophyta; class Magnoliopsida; order Brassicales; family Brassicaceae; genus Camelina; species Camelina sativa. The sequence goes on along the minus strand of NC_025686.1, from coordinate 21,525,923 downwards.
ATATTATAATCACTGCATGCCGGTTTACATATACATGACAATAGGGATAACAATATAATTAGTAACTTTACATTATATTATATTTATGGGATTTCGTCGACATCGCACGGTATGTTTCGTATAGGCTCTTAATTCCTTAAGTCGGTACAAGGAATTGAAAATGAAACACAATGACAAGTCCATAAAAAGTGAAAAACATTAATTATCCAGAGAGAGGTGTCGCCTTCAGATTGACATAGTTTGTAACTAGTATGACCCTATTCTAAATATGAACGTAAACTAATGTATTTGTATGTATGCAACATCATTCATTATTAGTTTCTTATCAACCAAGAGAAAGAATTCAATGAGGTAGGTCGCTTGAATGCTGTCCAACCAAGTTGAGATTTAGATAGGAATGTTTATGCCTTCTCATTGATCTTTAGTTCTTTACGCTAGGATCAAATCCTAATATCATAATATCCTAATGTACAACTGATAAATATATTATAATGTCGGGCCGAAATAATAATAGTCGTCACGAAACATATAGATCAACCCATTCACACACTACGACGTATACACATACTTATTTAAAATTAACTAATAAACATGCATGCATTAGAGCATCAATCAATACAAAGAATATAAATTTTAATGAAGAGATCAGCTATCCTAAACTTCGTCGAATTTTATTTATTTCTTTTTCTGACAGCATTCGTCAAAATATTCGTTTTATATAATATCATAAATTATGTTTGAATTTTGATAAGGGTTTCTAAAATTTTCTACTGTGTTAATTATTAATTTTATAGTTTGAAATCTGTTACTTTTTACATTATTAGATTATTATAGTGGTACATAAAACATTTACAGTATATGTATAAAAAATTGACATAAAATAGACTAACTAGCCCACAACATCTGAGCTTATTTGATCTAAAATCAGCCCATTACGAATGCTTGATTAGTTGATTAAAACAACACAATTTTTAAAGTACGGATTCTATGCTCTCCTAGCCTTCGGATGATAAGCGACCAGTGATTATGAACCGTTCGATAAACACCACAGGAATCCGATACGACCAGGATCATGTTTTCCTTCCAGTCATTTTATTTATTCTCTCTCGAGACTCTTTCTCAAAAGTCCTCAACCCCTCATTCTCTCTCCCTTAAGGCCTTCCTCCGGACGAAGAATCTGATAAAAGAAAGATGTCTAGTTCTCAAGAAGAAGACAAGAAGCCCGGAGACCAAGAACCTCAAATCATTCTTAAAGTCAAGAGCCAGGTTTTTGTAACTCTCTTCTCTTTCTCCTTGCTTTGTATTTTGTATTTCTTGTTTTGTTGTTGGTGATACTAGACATGCAAACTGTGATCATAATTTGAAGTAGTAGGAATCGTTAATCGTATTTCTTTTTCTTGATTGGTGGTGATACTCACAGGATGGAGATGAAGTCTTATTTAAAATCAAGAAAAGCACTCGGCTGAAAAAGCTCATGTATGCTTACTGTGACCGCCGAGGTTTGAAACTGGACGCATTCGCTTTCATTTTTGATGGGGCTCGTATCCGTCGTGAGGACACTCCACATGAGGCAAATTACTCTCTTTTATCCATTCCCTTTTACAATTTATATGTCTTTTCAAACATTTTATCATTTCATAAGCCAAGAATCTCCAATTTTGCAGCTTGATATGGAAGATGGAGATGAGATCGACGCTTGCCGAACGATGAGTGGTGGTCTACGAGCAGATCAACGTCAGTGGTCTTATATGGTTTTCGATCATGATCGGCTATAGTAACAATTTGGCAAGCTCTATAATATTTTGAGGAAACTACTTACCCTACTCCTATTGGTCAATTTGTCTATGTATGTCATGGAATTTATTGGATCCTATAATATTAATGCGTTCGTTATGGAAGACTTAAGAAGTAGCTTATAGCCCTTTATACCAAAAGCAAGTTTTACTAAGTATATGGTATTTGGCTTCATAAGAACGTTTTCTTCTTATTTTATAAGCTAAGACCGTTGTTATCGATCTGAACCTCAATAATGGCGGTATTTATTCCTATTCTTCTTTTATCATGGCATGGTTGTTGTATTTACGTTTGGAGCTTCTGGACTATGTATTCAACAGCTTAAACTTTTCTTATATCCCAAAGCTTAGACGTTTCTAGTAAAAAGTAGTTGTTTCATTGATTTCTCTAACCCGTTGCACAATAATCCTTAAAGAGAAGAAAATCTAAGGGGGGTGTATTGAAACCATGATTTTGGAAGATTTGATGGGATTTAGAAAATTTGGAATTTTGAAAGATTTTAGGGAAGCTGGTATGATTTATTGTAAAATTCTTTCAAATCCCACATAAAACCATAAGATTTGGATTTCTATATTTTTAACTAAACAAATCCCACCTAAATCCTCCAAAATCTCAAAAATCATTAAAATCCAAATCCACAAACTATTTTGAATAACAGTGGATTTTAAAGTAGATTTTTAAATCATCAGTTCAATAACAGTGGATTTTAATAGATTTTTTTAAATACATGATTGAATAATATAGGATTTGTAAATTTCACACAAATCACTTAAAATGTCAAATTGAATACATCCCCTAAGAGTTGATGAAGTCACACACTTTTGTTTTTTTTGGGATTCAATTTCGTTTTTAAGAACCCTGTACCGATTCCGGTTTAGTTGGTTAATGAAATTTGGTTTTGCACAAAAAAAAAAGTTAGATTTCTTCACACAAATGGGTTCAAAGTTTACCAATAAGTAACGAGCCCATAAGCCCATTCTGAATGCTGGGAATCTAAAAACGACAGAGTTTTCAAGTAAATGATTCTACGCTCTCTTCTAGCCGTCGGATGATAGAGGATCAGTAATTATGAACCGTAGGATAAACACAACAAGAATCCGATGCGACCAAAGTCTCGAGTGGTTTCAGTCTTTTTATTCTCTGCCGAAGTCTCTTTCTCTTTCTCTAACCCTCAATTCTACAATCCCGCGAATCTCTCTTTAGGGCTTCCGTCTATATCGTAGATCGGAGTTTATTTTTTGTTTCCATCGCCGAACCTTATAATTCTATAAAGAGGTAAGATGTCTGCTACTCCGGAAGAAGACAAGAAGCCCGACCAAGGAGCTCACATCAATCTCAAAGTCAAGGGACAGGTTTTTGTGTTCTCTCTCTCTCTCTCGCTTTCTGTTTCTTGCATTATTGTGACGATTCGTTTGTCTTGTTCATAAGTTCTGTGTGTGATTAGGGTTTTTGTAGCTTCTGATTGCTTTCAATTCTAGGGTTTTGGGTTTGTCTGCGTTATCCCCAGGGTAAGCTTGTGTATGTTCTGTTTGTATAGGTAGTGATTAAAGTGTAAGCGTGACTTTTAATTGGCTTAAAAAATTGAAATTTTGAAGCAAACAAAACTTATTTGAGAATTATGAATTGTGTTTTTGTCATCATTGTAGCAAGACTTGTATGTATGTGTGTGGTGTGTCTGAGAGAGACATAGTGATTATCTACGAGTTAGTAGTTGTTGTTGTGTTGTGTCTAAAGCTTAGCAAATTATGACTATTGTTGTTGATATGGAAGTTGTGCTGTTGTGATCTTTGTTACTTTTATTTGAGTATCATTGTTAGGCCCTTTTGGTTGTTGGTTCTTGGTTAGTTAAGAATTATTTAGATACTCTTATTGAAGTAACTAATCATTGATGTTTTATCTTGTGATACTTAGGATGGTAATGAAGTCTTCTTTAGGATCAAGAGAAGCACTCAGCTCAAAAAGCTCATGAACGCTTATTGTGACCGTCAATCTGTTGATTTCAACTCAATTGCTTTCTTGTTTGATGGGCGTCGTCTTCGTGCAGAGCAGACTCCAGATGAGGTCAAATCACTCACTCTCTGTACCCCTTTTACCATTTTCCGTTTTTTTTCCAGGATTGTATAGTTTCCTTAACCGAGGGTTTTCTGATGTTACAGCTTGATATGGAAGATGGAGATGAGATTGATGCAATGCTTCATCAGACAGGCGGTGGTGCAACTGGCCTGAATCTATTCTCGTTTTAGTGGTCTTTTATGGTTTTCCATAAGATTGTGTGATATTAATGGGTTTCCTGAATCGGCTTTAGATTAAATGTGGCAGGCTTTGTTTCACTTTGACAAGAAACTTTCTTTATCGGTCAATGTCTTATGTGAATCATGGAACTTATTGGATCTTAAAATATTAATGGGCTTGTTTATGGATTTTTTTGTGGCGGTTTGACCTAAACTAAACGCAAGTCGCCGACAAAGGTGTTGGTCAAGCTTGCTCCCCACGTTTGCGTGGTTTCCACGCTTCTAACGAGTATATAAGAAACGCTTCTGTTTCGTTATTTGGCAAGCTCCGGTTTTTTTTTCTCCGTACCCTAATATAATCATGGCTGTATCTTCTTTGTCGTGGTCGGAGTTTTTACCGGAGCTTCTAGACGCTGTATTAAACTATGCCAGAGACTTTCAAACCTGTGCCACCGTCTGTTCTACTTGGAGAGATTCTTCTTCTGCCGTATACAGTCGCAAGTTTGATTCTTTTCTCTTTGTTTCCCATGTCTCTTCCGATGAAGATATTTTATTCTCCGACCAGTTTGGGGTTTTGTCTCCGGGATATTTGGGATTCTCAGAGAATAGACAAACATGGGTTTGTGGCGGCACTCAAGGGTTTTTGTTGACGGTCACTGCTTCTTACCCGTTTGAGGTTCATTTAAGAAAGCCATTTACCAACAGCGTTACTTCTCTGCCACCTTTGATATCTTTCGTGGATGTTCAGCAGTTGCTTCAATCCCAAGCAACCTTTCCAGACTCTGAAGCTCTTAAGCACTTTGTAAAGAAAGCAGTCTCTTCAACAAGTTCATTAGAAGCTGATTGGGCTGTGCTTGTAATCTACAACAATGATAGGAAGCTAGCGTTCTGCAGACGCGGAGACAAACAGTGGACAGATTTGGAATCTGTTACCTCTTCTGTCGATGACATTGTGTTCTGCAACGGCCTGTTCTTCGCTATCGATAGGTTCGGAGAGATATATCATTGTGAGCTTAGTCCTAACAATCCAAATCCAAAAGCTATTCCTTTTTGCAGCGCCTCTCCGTTTCGGTACGACACTTGCAGGAAATACTTTGCAGAGTTGGGTTACAACGGACTGTGGGTGGTTCTTAAGAAGCTAGAGCTTAACGACGATTGTGATTTCACAACCTATTTCGAGATTTACGAATTCAGTTCCAAGACTAACGAATGGACAAAGGTGATAAGCTTGAGAGGAAGAGCTTTGTTTGTGAGCACTCAAGGTAGATGTATAGCGATTTCAGCAGGTGAAAACGGATACAGAGGATATATCGAAGACAACTCAGTTTATTTCATTGATGGCGATGATCCAAGTAGAGGAGGATCAGGGCCTCAGAATCTGAGCGTTTTTGAATGGGAAAGTAAGAAAAACATAGAGATATACAAGCCAAGATCTTGGAATTGTCAGATGTTTTGGCTCACACCTACAGATTTTCTTCAAGGATGAATGATTGATGATGATGAAACTTGGATTTCTAGTTTGTATAGTACATAACAAAGGTTTTCTTTATTTCTTTTAATAGTTTGCAGAGTGTAGAAAAGGATATGTATTTCAAATTTTGGTTCTTGATACATTACATTACAGTTGTTTTATTTGTAACAAATATATTATATTATATGAATATTTTCAGCATCTATCTTTCTCTCAATACTTTCATTAATCTAATTGAAAGGTAACTTTCAACGAAACAAGAAACTCGTTCATCGAGACTGCAAAAACCTATTTTGTTCACACCTATCTAATCACCATTTTTACTAACCAAACTTCCAAATCTTGAAACACTGGCCACAAAATATAACCAAACCAATAGATTTGATATAGCAGAAAACGAGAGCAAGACATACACAAAGATCCAGTGTATACAAAAACATAAAGAGGCACCAAATACACTGATGATACCAATATTTCTTATCAATCGTCTAGGGCTAGTTTCTTTTATGACTTCCTTCTGGACATCTAAACCGAGATCTTAAACTTTAAAGGCGCCCTACAAAATCATCCAAGTGATCGTAGCAGAACTCACCAATTCTTGTAAAAAGTACTCTCAAGACATGCTGGATGAATCTGCTGCAGGGCTGGAATGACTGACAACAAGAGGCGGGCGCAAAGCTTTGTGCTTGGCTTCTGCTTCTTTACGAGCATTGTACATCTCTTCTGTTTCAACAACAACCATCCTCTTCACCTGCATAGAAAAATCAAACATTTTTATCCATACAAGAGGAACATGACAAATGAGAATTGATAAAACCAATAGAAACAAAAAGAGAACCTGGTTAATCATTCCCCTAATGGATGAAGTGTTTGAGTGCAAAACAGTACGATGGCATCTACGAAGTCCCATAGCTTCAAGAGTTCGCCTGTGAAGCTTCCTAGTTCCAGGGAGACCTCTCACTAGAGTAATGTATAAGCTCTGGCTCCATTCAACGGGCACTTGTGCTTTAAAAGCTCTAAACCCACTCATCCTTTTGTTCTCTCCTTAATCACTCTGTAAAAACCATAGCAAAACTCATAATCACAAACACAAACATTACAGCAAAAGAAAACTTCAAAGACACATTAGCAAAATCATAACTCTAGTCTTGAGGATGCAGATCAAAACCAATCACTATAAACACATAAAACACGCGATTACTAAGATGAATCCTGGAATCAAAAAAACAAGGATACAGATACTGAATCAATACGAATTGAAGAAACCTAATCAGATCGATCATTTTCAGGAGTTGCATAACGCGAGATATATAAAATGAGGCAATCAGAGAATTGGGAATTTGAAATCGAAATGAAGGGTTTCTCGAGTACCTTTGGAGCGACAAGTCCGGTGAAAGAGATCGTCCGAGGAGTAACACTCAGAAGACGGCGAACAGAGCTTCGGAAAAATCTTTGAGATTTCGCGTTTTTGGCCAAAGGGTTTTTAGGCTTTTTTGGCATAACAATGGCTAAACGACAGCGTTTACTTTTTCTGATACCGCTTCTTAATTTGGGCTTTATTTGGCCCATTAGTGACATATACAAATGTTTATATGATTATTAACTGTTTAGCAAGATTTATCACTTGTTTATACTAATATTTTTGCAGCAATTTTTGTTCAAAAATATTTTGAGAAAGTTTTTACATTGAATGCTATTTAATGCTTATATTCATATCCAAACAAATTTAGTTAACTTTTTCTACTATCCTTATAATCAAACACAATTTAAAATATTTTAAATATCCATATATATAATGTTTTATAATTAATATATATATTTAGAAGATTTATTTCAGATTAAAAAAAATATTCTCCTATCATCTCTTTTTGATTTTAAAATTTAAATGTGATGAATCATCATATAATACATAAAGTTAATAAAAAAGTGTAATTTTTCTGCATATTTTGTGATTTGAATTTTTTTAAAACAAACATGTATTACTCAATTAATATAAAAAGTATGTGTTCAACATACATATATAGTAAATTTACTGTATATAGTAAATTATCAAATTTTAAGAAGTTTATAATTTATAAATGATATATCTAAACTTAATAAAAAGTTTAAAATTATAAATATTTAAACATATTATATTTTCAAAATTACGCAAACGAATTATATTACATGATGGATTATATGACATTACATGATTGAATTGATAATACTAAAAAATAAACTATCATATTTTAATACGGGTTAAATTCTTATTTTAATATTTTAACAACACCAATATAAAATATGTTGAATCAAACTAATTTAATTAAAATTGTAGTAAATAAAAATTATTGTACGGTATACCACAATTTATATACTAAATCATTAAAATTAACAAAAGAATATAATAGCAAAATTAGTATTAAAATATTACATTTAACAAAAAAAAAAATTTAAACTTACCACCGCGGGGTACCGCACCGCGAGTCATAATCTAGTGTTAATTTAACATTTAAGTAATCTTTAGACTTTAAAATATATTACTTTGTTACAAATTAAAAATTAGTATACAAACAAATAAGATTGCAGCAAAGAAAAATAAAAATACTCTTTTTTTCTTTCTTGCAAAATTAACATAATTTATTTGTATGATACAACAATAAAGTTCGATTGCTTAAGTATTTGGGGTTGATCAAAGTTCAATAGTATACTAATTGATGGACTATTAATAAATTGATCAAAGTAAAATTTAGCTACACATGCAGTCTATGCAGATACTGTCAACAACAAAAATAAAAAGAAACGCAACATTCTTCTATATACACGTTACAGATTACACTACAATATTACACATATATACATGCATCAACATTCTTCTATATACACGTTACAGATTACACTACAATATTACACATATATACATGCATATGTTAATAGTCTAATTATCTAATATACGATATTAACGAGTATATGCTTTTTCACATTAAAACCAAAAAAAAAAAAAGGTTTTATATTCCCTTAGCCGTATTGATAGGCAAACCATCGTTATCATCATCATCATTTCCCTTCTTGTAATTGTCTTTCTTCTCTTGAAACGCCTTTCTCACCTTCTTCATCTTCGCCTCATCAGAATCACCGGAGACGTTTACTGCCGCCGCAGCTCCGTCGTAAGCCTTCTCCACTGTTTGGCTAGCAACACCTTGCCTTGTGAACTCCTCCGCCGTCGAAGGAGCTCTTCCTTCTTCCCTCCCTCCACTCGCACTTCCTCTCTACGTATACATATAAAGAAAACACCTCCAAAATATAATCTATATGTATAGTAGTATAGTTAATTCATGAAAACGTAGGATCAGAATATACCTTAAGATAAAAAGAGTAAATACATGATTTTATATTAGGCTTGGAGATCGATTTTGGGTTCAGACAATTTCTCAACATTGTTTTCTTTAGAGAGAGAGGGTTCCTTTTACATTAAAATTAAAACTTTAGAATTTTAGATTTAAACCATATAGATGAAGGTTATCCTCATCAGTTATGACTTCTGATGTCTCATCAACGGAGTTATGACTATGATGCCACGTGTGTGTGATGATGTGCGTCGTATAGTCCAAAATGACGTGTTTCCAAGTGTTAGTGACGCCATGGATTGTTAATTCCAACAGAGGAAGATTTTTCTTCTTTTCATCTTTATAACTTCATACATATAAGTTTTCGTGACAGATTTGACAAAATCATTGTAGTATTTTGAAAACGCACATTTGAATGTGGTTGAGTGATGTGATCTTTTCTTTCATGCATGGAAACTCTTAAATTTTACAGTTTTTTCTTTTTGTTTCTTGTTAAATATATGTTTGGTTTGGATACTTTTTTAATGTTAAATATACTCAAAGAAAAATAAACATTTTTACATTGCTATAGCAAAGCAGTTCTTAAACAATTCTATGACGATTATTCTTTATATTGTATACGATAGATTCTTCTTATTAACAATTTGATGAGATAGTGTCAATTATTATATTAAAATTTAGATGTGTTTAATTCTTATAATCGGTAGAGAGTGCACATAAAATAAGAGATCAATTATTCATGAGATGATTAAAAGCAAGATCGCAACAACAATAAATTGCGGTAGAATTGTGTAGATAGTCAATAAATTCTTCACAACGCCCTCCGCCTTTAAGTCTACATTGTTGATGGCACTCTGGTATGCTTTTACATCCCAACTTACATCGGGCCGGATCAGCGTAATTAACTACTTCTCCTATATAGTTCATAAACAAATTCATCAACAATTTTTTTTTAAGAGCCAATTTATAATATTTTAAATTGTAAACAATAACATATTTGGTTTTGCTTTTGGTGATTTAGTCTCAACCAATAAAAGATTCTCAAGTTTTGAAGATTATTTTAAAAACAAATTTTGTAAAATAAAAAAAAATATATATATGAAAATGTGTTACCAGTAATCATAGGAATGATGATGAGAGCAAACACCATCAGCGAAAGTAACCGATGAGATGAAAACATTTTGGTTTCCGTTAGCTAAATTTTTCTGGAAGATTCAATAGCTCTTTTCTTAGAATATATATCTCCCTAAAAAGCAAAACCTATTAAAAATAAATTTAAAATTATTGTTAAAAATAAATATAGGGGATAAGAGGAACATATATCTAGGTCTTACTAAAAACATATATCCATCTATGTATTCTAAATCTTCCATATTATTTAATGAGATGTTGACCAAAAATAAATTTATTTAATGAGAATTCCATATATATATATATATATATATATATCCATCTATGTATTCTAAATCTTCCATATTATTTAATGAGATGTTGACCAAAAATAAATTTATTTAATGAGAATTCCATATATATATATATATATATATATATCCATCTATGTATTCTAAATCTTCCATATTATTTAATGAGATGTTGACCAAAAATAAATTTATTTAATGAGAATTCCATATATATATATATATATATATATATCCATCTATGTATTCTAAATCTTCCATATTATTTAATGAGATGTTGACCAAAAATAAATTTATTTAATGAGAATTCCATATATATATATATATATATATATATCCATCTATGTATTCTAAATCTTCCATATTATTTAATGAGATGTTGACCAAAAATAAATTTATTTAATGAGAATTCCATATATATATATATATATATATATATCCATCTATGTATTCTAAATCTTCCATATTATTTAATGAGATGTTGACCAAAAATAAATTTATTTAATGAGAATTCCATATATATATATATATATATATATATCCATCTATGTATTCTAAATCTTCCATATTATTTAATGAGATGTTGACCAAAAATAAATTTATTTAATGAGAATTCCATATATATATATATATATATATATATCCATCTATGTATTCTAAATCTTCCATATTATTTAATGAGATGTTGACCAAAAATAAATTTATTTAATGAGAATTCCATATATATATATATATATATATATATCCATCTATGTATTCCAAATCTTCCATATTATTTAATGAGATGTTGACCAAAAATAAATTTATTTAATGAGAATTCCATAACAAAAAAATTATCTTTATAGTTTATTTGGTTAGATTATAATTTTAGTCAAAAAGTATAATTATTAGATTGCCATTTAAGATTGTGAAGTCTCTTCTGCAATTTTAAATGATTGGCTCGTGTAGTTTAATTTTAAATGATTGGCCTTAGTTAGATGCCCTTTGCGAGTTTGCGTCAACCTTATTAACAAAACCAAAAGCAATTAGCTTAAATTTGAAGACAGTTTCGAAAAATAGAAAAGAGAGTAGCTTCAACTTTAAGTCAAACTGTGTCATGTATATATATCTCACTAGGTAACAACCCGTACATAATGCGGATAAATCATCAAATAAAATTATTATGAGCAAAATTATTATGAGTAAATCATCAAATAAAACAAAATATATTCAAATTTGCGATTATTTTGTATAAAAATATATTTCACCGTGAAATCTATGAATTTTAACGTGGTGGCAAAATTTGAATGAACTTTATTTAATAAATATGAATAATCATCAACTTAAAAAATAGTTTGTTGTTTCTTAAAATAGAATAATATAGATTCAAATTAAATGGCTACACATAGTTTTAATTTATGTAATGAATTTTGATTTTAATCTATAATGGCATAAATGTAATTAGTATATATGAGGGTTATTTACTAAAATGTTATTCGAGCTCTCTGGCGACGATACATCAGCATAAATGCTTCTCTATTAATATAGGGAAAATGTCATGAAAACCCACTTTGGATGTGAGTTGTGTCACAAAAACCCACTTTCCACTCATGGTATACTTTCCCAAGTTTTTTGCTTATGTGTCCACTTTCCTTTTACATTTTTGCCCATCTCCTCTTTCTCTCCTTATTTTCTCTCTTTTTCTCTTTGTTGTTAACACTTTAACAAAGTAAAATATATTTATTTGTTATCATAAAACAAATTTTCTATTTATTTATATAAAATATGTTATGATTATATATTTTCTACATTTTAAGATACATATTGCTATATTTTTTATGAATTTTTAGATTATACAGTATCCATCAGTCGTTGAACATTTGTTCAATTATAAGTGGATAATCAATTGCAGTATTGTTAATAGATAGTTACTTGTGTTTATTCATACAAAATATACATACATAAATTTGGTTAGATCTTTATCCATAGCATATTATCCATAACACAACATAGACCAAATAAGTACAAAACCCTTTAATTCTAAATTTTAAATCCTAGAACATAAACCCTTGAACCTAAAACCAAAACTATTCACTTTAAAAAAAAAAACAAAGTTTAGTGGATAGAAAAACTGTGGATAGGTCTCCATGGATTTACAAAGCATATCTAGACATTAAGCTGAAGAATAGCAGTTGAATGGTGGCTATGGATGTGATCATGTGGATATTTTTTTGTGGATACCAATGTAGACAGACCAAAGAATCATCATACAACATCCACACAATTAAATCCATAGACACCATGAGCTCCTTGCTTCATATTTTGTGTTGGTCCAGAAACATATACACTCATAAGTGGTTAATAAACAAAATAAAAATTAACAACATTGATTTATTTAGAACATTGAATATCAATCATGTGGATTAGTAGTTATGGATACTTATCTTATAATATCTTGCTCATTCTTTACATGAGCAGAAATTTGTCCAAGATAAATTAGCCACATAGATTTCTTTTAGCTAAATGTTTTTGTACTATTTTTCAGCTAGAAGTAGGTATATTAGAACTTAGAAGTGTCACTAGAAGCATACTACACAATAAACATGGTCATTATTAATCTCAAAGCCTATCCACCAAATTCTGACCACGTGGACAAGCAATCCAGATGAAATTTATTGACAAGTTTGTTGCATGTTCAAACATCACTATAGTTTAGCCACTTAGATGTCTTTTAGCCAAATGTTTTTGTACTATTTTTAAGCTAGAATTAGAGATATTAGAACTTAGAAGTGTCACTAGAAGCATACTACACAACAAACATGGTCATTATTAATCTCTAAGCCTATCCACCAAACTCTGACCACGTGGACAAGCAATCAAGATGAAATTTATTGACAAGTTTGTTGCATGTTCAAACATCACCATAGTTTAGGGTTTAGACTTTAGATGGTATATAGATTCAATGTCTATGTTTTGAGTTCAAGTTGTATTGTCTAAGGTTCAAGGTGTAGGATTTAGGGGTTAAGGTTAAAAGTTTAGGTTTAGGTATGTGGATGATGTGTCTATATTTTTAATTCATGGTTTAGGATTTAGGGTTCAAGGTGTATGGTTTAGGGTTTAGGATTTAAGATTTAGGGTATAAGGTTTACGTTTTTGGGCTTATATGGATTTAGTGTCTATGTGGTGTTAGGATTTAATATTTAGGGTATAAGGTTAACTTTTTTTTGTTTGTCAACAACTAAAGTTACTAAACTTAAAATTTAGTATGTTTATCACCAACTAAATTTACTAAACTTAAAATTTAGTAATGAAAATGAAAAATAAATGTTAAAGAAAAAAAATATTAGAAAAGAAAGAGAAAAGTTAGAGAGAGAGATGAGAAGGAAAAAAAAAAAAGTCGAAAGAGAAAGTTAGTTTAGTTAGAGGGTGTAAGTTGTAATTTGACATAAGAAAAGTATAGGGATAGTAGAAAGTGGGTGTAAGTGTCAATACTTTAGGAGAAAGTGGGTGTGGGTGTCATTTTCCCATTAATATATAGGGATTCTATCTCACACCTCTACCTGAAAACTCATGTACTTATTTTGGGTACTCTTGAATTTTATAGTGTTTTTTATGTTTCTTGTTAAATATTTAGTTTTGATACTTTATTGAGGATTTTCTATCGTATAGATTCTTGTTATTAATAATTTGATGAGATAATGTCAATTACTATATTAGAATTTATATGTTTTTTAATTCTTACAATCGATCGAGAGTACACATAAAATACGAGATCAATCATTCATGATCGGACTAGAGATGGGAGAATTAGAAGAAATATTGCAGCAACAATAATCATCAAGACCCTGATGTATATAGCTAGGATATCGTTGACAACGCCCTCCGCCTTTAAGCTTACATTGTTGATTGCACTCTGGTGTGCTTTTACATCCCAACTTACAACGGTCCAGATCAACGTAGTTAACTACTTGTCCTATATAGTTCATAAAAAAATTTATCAACAATTTTTTTTTTGTGGCCAATTTATAATATTTTAAATTGTCAACATTAACACATTTGGTTTTTGCTTTTGGTGATTTAGTTTCAACCAATAAAAGATTCTCAAATTTTGAAGATTATTTTAAGAACAAATTTTGTAAAAAAAAATATATATATGTGAAAAATAAATTTGTTACCAGTAATCATAGGAATGATGATGAGAAGAGCAAACACCATCAGCGAAAGTAACCGGTGGGATGAAAACATTTTGGTATTAGCTATTTTTTTGTGGAAGATTCAATAGCTCTTTTCTTACAATATATCTTTAAGTCTCACTAGACAGCAAAACCTATTAAAAAGTAAATTTAAAGTTATTGTTAAAAAATAAATTTAGTATAAGAGGAACATATATCTAGGTATCTATTTCACTAAAACCAATTATAAATCTTTATAATTGATATACCTTTTGTCTTTGTGATATATTAATTTAAAGAGAATGATTTGTGGTGGTCTTGTGTGTACATTTTTATAGACTTACATGTATATGTATATGTAAATATATCCATCTATGTATTCAAAATTTTCAATATTATTTAATGAGATTTTCATAACACAAAATATCTTTATAGTTTATTTGGTTAGATAATAATTTTAGTCAACAGGTTTAGTTATTATTTATTTGCCATTAGATAATAATTTCAGTCAAAAGGTTTATTTCTTATTTATTTGCCATTTGAAAAGATATAATTATACCTCTTAGAATATATCTTTAAGTCTCACTAAAAAGCAAAACCTATTAAAAATAAATTCAAAATTATTGTTAAAAATAAATATAGCATAAGAGGAACATATATCTAGGTATCTACTTTACTAAAAACAATTATAAATATTTGTAATTGATATACCTTTGTCTTTGTAGTATATATTAATATTTAATGAGAATAATTTGTTGTGTACATTTATATATATATATATATATATCCATCTATGTATTCTAAATCTTCCATATTATTAAATGAGATGTTGACCAAAAATAAATTTTTTTAATGAGAATTCCATAACACAAAATTATCTTTGTAGTTTATTTGGTTAGATTATAATTTTAGTCAAAAGGTATAATTATTATTTATTTGCCATTAGAGAATAATTTTAGTCAAAAGGTTTCCATAATTAAAAAAAAAAAATAGTATAAGAGGAACATATATCTATTTCACTAAAAACAATTATAAATCTTTATAATTGATATACCTTTTGTCTTTGTAATATATTAATATTTAAAGAGAATGATTTGTGGTGGTCTTGTGTGTACAATTTATATAGACTTACATGTATATGTATATATATATATCTATGTATTCAAAATTTTCCATATTATTTAATGAGATTTTCATAACACAAAATATCTTTATAGTTTATTTGGTTAGATAATAATTTTAGTCAGTAGGTTTAGTTATTATTTATTTGCCATTAGATAATAATTTCAGTCAAAAGATTTATTTGTTATTTATTTGCCATTTGAAAACTGTATCCTTCCATATAAATGTAATGAGATTACCTGATTTTCATTTTTTTTTTTTAAGTTTTGTTTAACATTTTTTTTTCCATCTCATAGAATCAAATGAAAGGTCGAGTTTAAACAAAATGAAAAACAAAAAAGCCCAAACACCAAACGCCTAACCCCTACACTTGATGATGAAGTCAAGAAGGCCTTCCAAATGTGAGATAAGACTGAAATCTACCATCTCTTTGCATTGTATCCTCTGGTCGATTGAGGCTTTAGTGATCTTTCTGGTGCCTAAAGTGGAAGTTGTCATGGATAATTCTTGGCTTCTTGGCTTCATGATCAAGTGAGAGGTGAGGCGTGTTAAGTGTTTTTGGTGTTTGATTTTTTTTTTTTTTTCATTTTGTTTAAACTGGATCTTTCATTTGATTCTATCAGACGACAACAAAGTGCGTTTTCTTTATTGAGAGAATAAAAAAAGCATAAAAACTTAATTATAACTTATAGTTACCACGAATTACTTTTTATATTAAAGTTTTGTACAGATTTTTAAACTTGCTTACTTTTAGGAAGGCACCTTGTATGTGATCATCTAGAAAGGTGTCAATTTTTTCATATATCGGTTTACGTACGTTTATCGCTAGAAATGTGTAAAATCATGAAGATGATGAAGTTCTACTGTTAAACGAAGAGGAAAAGATTATTCATGAGTTAGGAAGAATCAATCGAACTGATCAAAAACCATTTTAAGAAGCATGATGAGCGTAAACGTAGAATTTTATTACAACTTATATAATCTAGTTGATACATTGTCATAGTAATCATTGCAAACAACATCGATCATCGATCTTCTTATTGTTCCTTCATTATCGGTTTTGTCGAAGTCATCTCAACATCATCGGAACGCTTGTCCTCCTCAAAATCTCCAATCGGTAAACCGACCTTGTACCGGTATCCACGAGCACAATACCAGAAATAAACCAGATTAAACACACCCAAAACCGCAATCAGATAGTAGAAGTAATCCAATTTCCCCGCGTTGAGATTCTTGTTCAGCCAATCCGGACGATCATGCCCTCCGGAGAACTTATGAACGATTGTCACCAGAACACTACTAAGGTAGCTCGAACCAGCAAAGGATAAAAAGAAGAGAGAGTTAGCAATGCTTCTCATGTGCTCCGGGAACTGACTGTTGAAGAACTCTAGTTGTCCGATGGCATTAAAAGCTTCGCATAGTCCCATCAGAATAAGCTGCGGAGAGAGCCAAAACACTGACATTGGAGTTATACCTGTTGGATCTCCAGCACTGATGGAGCGTCTGCGTCTCATGCGCTCCACGATACCCGCAACGATCATAGAAAAGATCGCGAAAACGATACCTGTCCCTATACGTTGGAGGAGTGTGATTCCGGATTTATGGCCGGTGATTCGCCTCATGAACGGGACAAAAACACGGTCGTAAAAGGGAAGAATGACGCAGATTGTGAGTAGAGATATGACAGAGAGTGAACCAGCCGGAATCTCGAAATTAGGACCTAAGTGTCGATCCATTTTCAAAGCTTGAGAGACAGTGAAAGTGGCTTCTGTTGTCATGGCCGCGAGTGAGATTATTCCGGCCGACCAAACAGGAACGATTCGGATCAAACATTTCACTTCTTCCACTTCTTGGACGCTACATAACCGCCACTTGTCTGCCGGAGCTCCCTCTGGTGTTAGGTCGCCTTCTGATATCACGGTCGCTTTGTCAAGAAACCTAATTTGAAAACAAATCATTTAGTCAGTGTCGTCTCAAGTAACAAAAACGGCTCTTTGAATTAAATAAGTGGAAAAAAAAATACATATTATAAAGTACCTGAATTGGTTACTGCGGGGTAACTTGGATAACACGCTAGATTTGATGGATGGGTCGTAGTAGGTCACAGTGCCGTCATCTTCTGCCGGAACTTTCAGCTTTCGCTTCTTACGAGCTGCCACGACAACTTGAGCAATCCCAGAGAATATACTCCCTTCAGGTTTAACGTAGATATAACGTTTCATCCCGGCAAAAAACATAACCACCGCAAGAGCCATGAGTCCGGTAGGGATACTAAATCCGATAATCCAACTGAATTGGTCCTGGATATACACAACTACGGTCTTTGTAATTAGCAGTGCTAGAGTAAAAGTCATGTAATACCAGTTGAAGAAACTGGCCACTCCTTTAACCCCTTCCTCAGTTCGTTGGTCAAACTGATCAACCCCAAAAGGGATGCTACAAGGTCGTATCCCTCCACTCCCTATGGAGAGGAAACAGAGACCCAATACCAAAACTCCGAACTGGAGCTTGTTCGGACCGGCGCAACTGAGTGGGTCCTTGCTGTTGCATGATGCTGGATGGAGTTGAGGAAACGATGCTGTGAGTGTAATTGTTATTAGTCCCTGCATGTTGTCAATGTTATTATAATTAGTCATCATTCATTTTGAAACCGACTCTTCGTTAGTATTGTGATTATATAATTTGAAGTTGAATTTGATACTTATTAGTTAATATTGAAAAAGGCAAACAATGGGATTAGACTGAAGTTGTTATTCTAATAATTATTAATAGATTATGATCCTCATATCTTCTAATTAGAGTTGTTATGTTTTTTTTTGGTTGGACGCAACTATTCGAACAGTAGACGCTAAGCACTGACCCATGCTGGCACCACTAGGCCGCGAGTAGTTGCATATTTGATGTATTTATGAGCCAATAAAGTTAGTATTACTACGTACGTAAATGTGCATCTGTAGACACACATTAGATTAAAGTTCAATCAATTAAAGGGATAAATCTTATACGTACGAGTAGACTGGCGAATGAGGCGAAAGCGATGGTCTTGAAGCGGCCGACGTAAGTGTCTGCGATGAACGCTCCGACGAGAGGAGTGAGATTAGTGAAACCATACCAAATGTTAATGACATTTG
>NC_025686.1:21478218-21506710 GCF_000633955.1 Camelina sativa | reverse complement strand
GTAGGGATACTAAATCCGATAATCCAACTGAATTGGTCCTGGATATACACAACTACGGTCTTTGTAATTAGCAGTGCTAGAGTAAAAGTCATGTAATACCAGTTGAAGAAACTGGCCACTCCTTTAACCCCTTCCTCAGTTCGTTGGTCAAACTGATCAACCCCAAAAGGGATGCTACAAGGTCGTATCCCTCCACTCCCTATGGAGAGGAAACAGAGACCCAATACCAAAACTCCGAACTGGAGCTTGTTCGGACCGGCGCAACTGAGTGGGTCCTTGCTGTTGCATGATGCTGGATGGAGTTGAGGAAACGATGCTGTGAGTGTAATTGTTATTAGTCCCTGCATGTTGTCAATGTTATTATAATTAGTCATCATTCATTTTGAAACCGACTCTTCGTTAGTATTGTGATTATATAATTTGAAGTTGAATTTGATACTTATTAGTTAATATTGAAAAAGGCAAACAATGGGATTAGACTGAAGTTGTTATTCTAATAATTATTAATAGATTATGATCCTCATATCTTCTAATTAGAGTTGTTATGTTTTTTTTTGGTTGGACGCAACTATTCGAACAGTAGACGCTAAGCACTGACCCATGCTGGCACCACTAGGCCGCGAGTAGTTGCATATTTGATGTATTTATGAGCCAATAAAGTTAGTATTACTACGTACGTAAATGTGCATCTGTAGACACACATTAGATTAAAGTTCAATCAATTAAAGGGATAAATCTTATACGTACGAGTAGACTGGCGAATGAGGCGAAAGCGATGGTCTTGAAGCGGCCGACGTAAGTGTCTGCGATGAACGCTCCGACGAGAGGAGTGAGATTAGTGAAACCATACCAAATGTTAATGACATTTGCAGCGTCGACTTGTTCGAAGTGGAACACTTTGGTTAGATAAACCATAAAGTTTGCCAACAACCCTATCGTTCCCAGTCTCTCCAGCGTCTCATTTCCTGTTTCGACACATTTTATAATTAAAACTTCTTATAAATAAAAAAAATCGTCCATACTTTTCATATTGAATGATATGTTTTTACTTAATACAGCAATTATGTGAACTACGATCAAAATTTTGTTTTTTCTTGACCGCAATAAAAAGTTTTATAGTCATCCTTTATTTAAAGATCAATCAGAGGAAACCAATAATATTTTTAAGTAAAAATATGCAAAACAAATTTTTAGATAAAATATCACTTAAAACTTTTTTAAAGATGCAATTTTCTCCCGTTTCCGTTATAAAAGTAGCAGATGGACGAGTGTCAATTCAAACGAATTGGACGACGGTTACAAGAATAAAAATATGATTCAAATTAATGATGCTTCGTAAAAGAACAAAATATCTTTCTTTTTTTGATAGAATCCTTCTTTTCCTGATCGGGTTGAAAACATTTAGGCTAAACGAGAATCATGAAACGCCTATTACATCAATAATATATTGTATATGTATCCAATTATGGAAATTGAGGAAAGGTCAAGGAGTTGGTCAAACTAAAACGTAAATTATGTTTATTACGAATAAAATACCTAAAATGAACGATATGGCTCTCCATCCTCCAGGCTTTTTCTCAACCTTCTCGCCATCCAAAACAGTTCCCGGCGAACTTTTCTGATTGGACGGATCAACGACATCCAACTCCAACGGTGATGATTTGGAGAAACTACCGGACGGTTGTGGCAAAGAAGAACCGTCTTCTTTTCTATCCTCCAAAACCATCTCTACGATGTTACTACACTCGAGGAATATATATACTCACTTCGATTTTGGGGTGGATTTAATGTTGTGAAATCAATCGATGTAACCACATGAAATGATTGATAATTGCAGAGAGTGGGCACAACATATATATATATACGCACACTTACTCTCTGTTAGAAGTTCTTTTGGGTGCAGTGAATTATTTGTGAACGTAAGTATATATAAGGAAAGGTAGATATTATTAGAATATACCAAATTGGTTGGGATTAGTTTCCTTGAGTAGTATATATGTGATGTGGGGATACTTATCTCTTGAACTAGTTTGACCATATTTTTAATAGAGTCCATTACTGTATTTGACACTTTTTGAAAGGTAATTGGGGAATATGCAGTTTTTGTTAAAAATTTGAAGAATAGACACTTTTTAGCTTTTGTAAAATAGAAAATTTGTGAAAGAGAATATAAGATAAAAACAAATAAAAAGATCAATATATCTATGACCATGTGTCATAAATAAATAGTTTTATTTGTGGTCCTAATTTTAGAGGAGATGAGAGATAAAATATGACAAAAAAAAATGTGGGACCTAATGTTGAGGTATTTGATCAAAAATTTAATGTTTCTTGGTCCATTTAAATTAAAAACATTCTCTCAACTAACATCAAATAACTTTTATTATCAAATTTAGCACTATAAACTTTTGAAAATAGGGTTTAATTTTAAAATTAAACTCTAAACTCTAGATACTAAAACTCTACCCCACAAAATTACACATTAAGTGCAAAATAAAAAAATTTCAAAAACTTTTTCAAAAAATTGTAATGATGTCAAATAATCACTATGCGCAGAGTAAAATAATTATTAAATAATTTTATGTTAAGCTGTATATACAAAATCTAAAATATTATCGGTAAAATTATTATTTGGGATCTAAATTTTGTTTGTGTAGTATATATATTTCAGTTTTATTTGAATATTTAAAATTCTTGTATAATAATTAAGATTTGACATATGAAAATCATTATAATATAAATTTTATATTATCTCACCATATGAATCAAGAGATCTTAAAATTTTATGAAAATATAAGTAAGGCATACAATTTAGTTATAAAGAAAATAAAAGAATTAAATTTTGGATGTCATTTTTTTAAAAAAGTACAATGGTATGTAAATAGAAATACTATTAAAAACTAAAAACAAATTAAGAAATTATTTCTCGAGCTTTGTGGGTAAAACGCATCAGCATTTTTTTTGTTTTGTGAGAAAGCTTATACATATAATTATAAGGGATATGAACTAAACTTTACAAAAAAAAGGATACGAACCAAACTAGAGTAATCTCTCAAGCATGATTGGAGGATAAACTCTCTTTGTGAAGCATACATAAACTAGAATAATTCAGTTACGTATTATCAAACAAAAATTCTCATATGTCTATCTTATTGCTCATGTAATTACTATATGATTCCTTTTCACAAGATGATTGCAGTGTTCAAATTTTGGTGTGTGATAACAAAGATTCTTTGTCTCTCAAGATTTACATATAAGAACACCAGTGACAAATTAAACAATATTTAAGATCGAAAATCAAATGTTTTAAATTAAAGAAAACTAAATCATCTATAACTTTTAAAATAACTTTGACAATTAACATAATTCTTATAAACGTCGTATACAGTTTAACATAACTACATAATTATAATATTTAAATAATAACATAAAACCAAACTAAAGTAAAAATATGTCTATTTACTTTAACATATATGGACTTGTTATATAAAAAATGTAATTTACAAAAGGAAACAAAATAAATAATAACGTAACAACAACACAAACTATATAAACTTAGATGATTTGTAAACTACAAAAAATACATCACAAAATAAAAATACACTAATATATCTTCCATAACAAGTAATTGGAGAAAAAAAAACATAGCATACAGTAGAGTTAAGCCAATTCTATGATTTTATATACCCTTCTTAAATGTAAATCAGATTTTTAACATCATATGTATTTCAAAATGTATAGAACTAGAATTTAACCTGTGGTATACCACGGGACAATTTTTTATTTTTATATATAATAATATTAAAAAAATTATGGCCTACTAATTTGTATTAAAATTTAAAAACTTTAGAATTTAGTATCTTATAGATTTAATCTGTTTAACAAACTTCATTATTTAGTATTAAAATTATACATTTATAGTTTGAGTTTTTAAAGGAGATTAACAACTCCATTTCACTTATCTTACACCGAATGAATATTAATACTAACCCTCTCACTCCGCTAGCTATTATATTTTTTTATTAAGATAGATTATTATGTCATATTTACATATATATTGTACACTATTATAAATTATAAATTTCTAAATACATCATAATAAAATATATATTTTTTAATCTGTAAAATTATAATATTTATGTATTATGTTTATGAAGGTAAAATATAAAATTTAGAAGTAATTATTTTTTCTTAAAATCCATATCTTATTTGTTAGATGAGAGGTGAAGTAAAATATTTAATTACTAATTAATATACTTTTAAGATTTTGGATTAAATTGTAAGATTTAATACGCTGGAATTCATCCAAAAAAAAGATAAACCCGCTAAAATTTGTTTATGTTGTTTTTATATAATAATTAACAATTTATTAGACCAAAGTCGAAAACCAAAAACATGTACATACAAATAACATATTAAATTAAAGATTTTATAGAAAATAACAAATAAACTAATAAAAATAACTACTACGTCAAAAAAGTTACAACAAATGAAAAATGTTTTTCATCTTTTAGTTTGCCACCAACTAATTTTAACTTGCTTTTGGAAATGATGATATCGTACATGAAAAATTAAAAGTATTTTAAGAAGTTATTTGGTTTCCATATAATTAAAATATAATTTTTGAAAACTAAAAAAACAAACGTTAATAAGAGCAGACATTAGAAAACCCGTTAATTAGCATGTTCATGACAAAATAAACCAAACTAAAACAAAAACTGGATATGGTGTCATAAAAACAAAAAAAACCAAAAAAAACCGTTGCCGATACCAATTCAAGAGCCTAGATGATTGATTGTGTATTAGTGCCATGAGCGGAGGAGTAAGTCATCAGTATCACATGCCATAAGTGGTATGTGTTGTTTGCTTTAGATGTTGATGGTGTTATGAGATGTGGTTTAGGATGTACTTATAGATGATCAATGCTAAAAGATATGCTTAGTGAGCAAGTAGGAGAATTAATCACCAAAGATTTCACAATTGTCGGATATTTTGATTAGTATTTTTGGGGTTAGGTAAAAATCGATTTATATTAGATATGCATAGTTAAATTAGAATCATCGATTTAATATTTTCCAAGTTTAAAATGAAGTGCAATCTCAACATATTATTATTGTTTCTATAAGATAAATTCGGTTTAGTCAGTTTTGGGTTATTTGCATAGTGTAATATTATTTGTTTATCTTTGCTAGAACATTAAAATCGTTTAACAACAGAAGGAACATAGTAATATTTTTTCACTAAAACATTTAAAATTTTTGTTAAAAATGAAAACAGAAATTGATTTTGTTAAGATATTTTAGGAAAACATATATTATTTCGATTTTGGTATTATTTATTTATAAAACTAACCTCAAATGTTTTCTTATTTATTCAAATTGTCAAATGATTATGCAATATCTTACAAAATAAAGGATAGAATACAAAATGTACTTCAAAAAATGTATATATAGATAATATCCCGTGGCATAGCGCAGGTCTAATCTAGTGTTTTTAAATTTAAGAAACTAATTTTTTTTTTTTGGGTCTATATGAAAAAGTTGCGGATTGTCTTAAATCCCAACCGGCCAACCCGGATAACAAATTTGGTTCGTGGTTAACTCCGGTTTAAAACAGTCAACAAATTTGGTTCGCGGTTAAGTCCGGTTTAAAACAGTCAACATCGTCCTCTTTGATGTTTTTTTTTTTAACTAATCAAACCTTTAGGGTTCTTCTTGTACTTATCGGTGTCTGTAACTGTAATATTGCCTTCCCGTGATGGAGTCGAACGGTGGAGATTCATCGGAAATTTTCCAGGAACTGAAAGAGTTAAAGCTCAAGAAGGCTGAACTAGAGCACCGTATATCGACCCTCGAAGCAAAGCTCCAGGATACGGCGGCGGGTGAACGGTGCGATGCCGTTTCTAATGGTTGCTGTTATCCAACGGCGCCGGAGCTTGAACACGGGTTGTCTCCGGATCAGATTTACCGTTATAGTCGCCAACTGTTACTTCCTTCTTTTGCTGTTGAAGGTACTCAAAATACAAACTCTTTTTCACGTTCTAGTTTCTGATTTGAATCGTTCTGTGCTAAGTGATGATGGAGCTGAAAGATGAAAACTTTTGTATTTGGGTTTCTTTTGTTATCCTTTGAATTGGTTTGATTACATGGGTGAAGTTTACTGATGTATTGAGAAATTTGATTGCTTTTGTTTAGTGTATCTACTCTGAACTCTTGTAAAATGCATTTGTTTGAAACCTTGGATTGGTTGTTTCTTCAATATACTGATTCTTATGTTCTGTTCTATGTTTGTTGTGTATGTGTGTGTTTGATTATAGGGCAGTCAAATCTTTTGAAGTCTTCAGTATTAGTTATTGGAGCTGGAGGACTGGGTTCACCTGCCTTATTGTATCTTGCAGCATGTGGTGTTGGTATGTTTTCATGACTTATAGTCTCTTTTGTTTCTCCAGAAACTATTGGTTCTCCCTATGATTATGATGTTCTGGTCATCTCTTTGATTGTGTTTATTTAGGTCGTTTGGGTATTATTGATCATGATGTTGTAGAGCTCAACAATATGCATAGGCAGGTACGACTTGGAGAAAAACTGCTGTGGCAACTCTTTCTTTCTCTTGGTTCTAAATCTAATACTGTATGTGGTTGGGGGCTGAACCAAAGATACTACTTTAGGCTGATTTAACTCTCTTTTGATTATGTTTATTATCCAGATTATACACACAGAAGCATTCATTGGTGATCCCAAAGTGAAATCTGCTGCTGCTGCTTGTCGCTCGTAAGTCAAACTCCCTGTAGGAATTTATGGACACCTCTTCTCTTTTAGTCTAATGAAAAGTTCCTTTGTCCTTTATTTTCAGAATAAATTCGACGATCCAAATTGATGAATATGTGGAAGCTCTTCGCACATCCAATGCTTTGGAAATCCTCAGCCAGTATCCTTAGATATGTTTTGTTAAAATGTCTCATCTTTATGCATTTCTGTTAGTGTCATCAAAGTAAATCATTGAATGGTTGTTGTTTCCATAACAGCATAAATTAGATATGATATCATAGTAGATGCGACCGATAATCCTCCAAGTCGTTACATGATCAGCGATTGTTGTGTCCTGCTAGGGAAGGTGAATCATCTTCTGAACTCTGTTTATACTTTGAGTAGAAACTACCATCCATAATGATGGCCATGTTTATTCGTTGCCAGTTATATAGATGCCGGTATTGACTGAACCTTTGTATATTGTATTCAGCCTTTGGTGTCAGGTGCTGCACTTGGGATGGACGGGCAGGTATGTGATATGACAATCGACGTTATTATATTGTGTTTCTCCTTATAGATGTTAAGCCACACATTAAACACTTAACTGTTATTTTTGTATTCAAGCTTACTGTTTATAATCATAACGGAGGCCCGTGCTACCGGTGTCTTTTTCCCACTCCTCCACCTTCCACAGCGTGCCAAAGATGTTCTGATAGTGGAGTTCTTGGAGTAGGTACGGTTTTTTTTTCTTTTCTATTGCAAGCAAATCTCTTCCAATTGCTTCATCTTTTGAATGATCTTTTCCATTTTGTTTTTTTCTCAGTTCCGGGTGTTATCGGTTGTTTACAAGCGTTAGAGACAATTAAACTCGCGAGCATGGTTGGCGACCCACTCACTGAACGGATGCTTCTTTTTGATGCATTATCAGCAAGGATCCGCATTGTAAAGTTTACTGATTCCCTTTCTTGTTTATCAGTACCCTCACTTGGGTTTCCATCTGCATAAACTGATTGAATAGTATTTGCTTAGGTCAAGATCAGAGGCAGGTCCTCCCAGTGCACAGTTTGTGGAGACAATTCATCTTTTGACAAGCAAAAGTTCAAAGATTTTGACTATGAGGACTTCACCCAATTTCCTTTATTTGCGGTATTATTCTCTGTTTTTCCCCTTATCTCGAATCCAATAGATGTTTTCAGCAACAGTCTCATTTAGAAAGTTTACCTGCATCGGTTTTGATCACAGGGCCCGTTGAACCTGCTTCCTGCAGAATCAAGAATTAGCAGCAAAGATTTCAAAGAAATCCTTCAAAAGAAGGAACGCCATATTCTTCTCGATGTTCGACCTTCTCATCACTATAAGATTGTCTCTCTCCCGGAATCACTCAACATCCCTCTTGCAAACTTAGAGGCTCGGTTAAACGAGCTTACTTCAGCTCTTAAAGAAAAGGAAGATGGTCATGTTAACACTGGATCTTGCACAAATCCTAGTGTCTACGTTGTTTGCAGACGTGGGAATGATTCACAGAGAGCTGTTCAGTATCTTCGTGATTCGGGTTTCAGTTCAGCTAAGGATATAATCGGAGGACTGGAAGCTTGGGCAGCCGATGTCAACCCCAACTTCCCCACCTATTAGGGGGAAACTTTTTTTGCTCCATGGTAAAATCCATAGCTCAAAATGTCTGAAGTATAAGCATGTATTGTTTAGTTATGTCATGTGATGTATTGTTTAGTTATATCATGTGATGATACTCAAATCCATGTTTAAAACATAGTGAGTTTGAAGATGTTATGTTCGTTGTATCAGTCTGATTCAATTATATGAAACAAATATTCAATCTTCATAGATGATATATCAATGTATTAACATCCATTGCAAAAAGGGAACAAGATAGGTTCTTTATTGACGAAACAGAGATGGTTCAGAAGAGTGAAAATGAATCACTTGAAGCAAAACAAGATTCATAGTTGCTAAAGTAAATGAATAGTCTAAAAGCTTTTTCGGATTGGTTTTTGAGGAAAGGTATAGAAAGGGGATAAAAGAGTTGGGACTACAGCTACTTCTTCTGATGCTCGTTGTTGTTCTCTTCGGCTGCTTCTGCCTCTTGCTCGTTAAACCTACGCTTGAACTTGGCAATCTGACCAATGCTTTGAGCCATTTGACGCTTAGCTCCAAAGTGATAGACTTTGCCAACATGGTGGATTCGTGTCATCATCACGTGCATCAATCTACCACTCTGTGTTACATAAGAGATCCACTGCATCTGTGGGTGCAATCCTTTCTTCATTGTCCAGCAACTCTACAAACCAAACAAACAAAAAAAACCATTCCTTCTTCAGTTATCCTTAGATCCACCCAGCCTCTAAAGCAATCAATGAATCTCTAAATGAGCAAAGCAAATATATGAACATTGTTGAGGCTTATCAAAAGATTCATAAACCAAGCAATGTCCATATGTAAACGATTACAGAAATGCCCCATATACCAAACTTTGTATCACTACCATGATCTTAAATTACAGAATTGGCTTAACGAGGATCTGATATCATTACCCTATAAGCTACACACAGAAATAAAAAAAGTTGACTTCGTATAAAAATCTACGTAGTGGTAAAGTACAAATTTCTAATTGGCATTTTATCGAACACGTTCCAGGCGTCCCTTAATCGATAAAATGGATGCACAACCACGACGGCTTTAAACCCAACAGAACCCAGAAAACAGAATTAGCTTCTTTATTAATCGAGATGATTGGTTACGTTAAAATCAAACGAGCCACAGAGAAAAAGGAAACAACTTTTAGAAAACATCTAAAGAATGAATTAAAGCAAAAGTTGAACCCAGATCAGTGAAATGAAGACGACAGACAAATGTATATACATATATATTTAGAGAGAGAGGGACAGATAGAGAGGTGACGAAGCGCTTACGCGAGTAAAACTAAAAGCTTGAGAGAATGAGAGATATGGAGTTGTTGATGAAGTCTCAGAGCTCCGGTGATGGCAGAGGCAAAGTGTCGATCTGATTAAAGCCAAAAAAAAAACAAAGGGTTACGAAACCTCTTCTTCGTCTGGAGGGTTTGAAGAAGAAGGTTAATAAATTAGATTAATTGTAAATTTGCAATTTGGTTGTTGTTTCTTCTCTGTGTCAATCTTTAAGAGTAATTTTGTGATTGTATGTTGAAGCGAATGCATTCTATAATCATGACGAGTCATAAACAAAGCTTAACAAAGCCAATAAGAAAAGAACAGAGTAATTAAAACATCATTAACCAACAAAACCATAAATGTCAAACACAAGTTATGCAAATTACTTAGGAACAGAGTTTTGTTTTTGCTTTAGTTAAAAAGCGACACAATTAGATACAAGCCTCTTCTTCTTTCACTGAAGGACAATGCACTCTTATGAAGCCACTATTCATCGAAGTCTGCTCTTCTTCTTCTTCTTCAGCTACTTCATGACTACTTAAACCGATTGCCTCAAAGATCATAGTGTTAACTTCTTTGAATCTCTCTTCTGATAAAGAAACTTCAGCTAGTAACCTCCATGCTTTCGCT
Source organism: Camelina sativa (assembly GCF_000633955.1). NCBI lineage: Eukaryota > Viridiplantae > Streptophyta > Magnoliopsida > Brassicales > Brassicaceae > Camelina > Camelina sativa. The sequence continues at coordinate 21,496,407 of NC_025686.1, read as the reverse complement.
TCTGAAGCTTCTTCGTAGTCATCTTTCCTTNACTGTATGTGGTTGGGGGCTGAACCAAAGATACTACTTTAGGCTGATTTAACTCTCTTTTGATTATGTTTATTATCCAGATTATACACACAGAAGCATTCATTGGTGATCCCAAAGTGAAATCTGCTGCTGCTGCTTGTCGCTCGTAAGTCAAACTCCCTGTAGGAATTTATGGACACCTCTTCTCTTTTAGTCTAATGAAAAGTTCCTTTGTCCTTTATTTTCAGAATAAATTCGACGATCCAAATTGATGAATATGTGGAAGCTCTTCGCACATCCAATGCTTTGGAAATCCTCAGCCAGTATCCTTAGATATGTTTTGTTAAAATGTCTCATCTTTATGCATTTCTGTTAGTGTCATCAAAGTAAATCATTGAATGGTTGTTGTTTCCATAACAGCATAAATTAGATATGATATCATAGTAGATGCGACCGATAATCCTCCAAGTCGTTACATGATCAGCGATTGTTGTGTCCTGCTAGGGAAGGTGAATCATCTTCTGAACTCTGTTTATACTTTGAGTAGAAACTACCATCCATAATGATGGCCATGTTTATTCGTTGCCAGTTATATAGATGCCGGTATTGACTGAACCTTTGTATATTGTATTCAGCCTTTGGTGTCAGGTGCTGCACTTGGGATGGACGGGCAGGTATGTGATATGACAATCGACGTTATTATATTGTGTTTCTCCTTATAGATGTTAAGCCACACATTAAACACTTAACTGTTATTTTTGTATTCAAGCTTACTGTTTATAATCATAACGGAGGCCCGTGCTACCGGTGTCTTTTTCCCACTCCTCCACCTTCCACAGCGTGCCAAAGATGTTCTGATAGTGGAGTTCTTGGAGTAGGTACGGTTTTTTTTTCTTTTCTATTGCAAGCAAATCTCTTCCAATTGCTTCATCTTTTGAATGATCTTTTCCATTTTGTTTTTTTCTCAGTTCCGGGTGTTATCGGTTGTTTACAAGCGTTAGAGACAATTAAACTCGCGAGCATGGTTGGCGACCCACTCACTGAACGGATGCTTCTTTTTGATGCATTATCAGCAAGGATCCGCATTGTAAAGTTTACTGATTCCCTTTCTTGTTTATCAGTACCCTCACTTGGGTTTCCATCTGCATAAACTGATTGAATAGTATTTGCTTAGGTCAAGATCAGAGGCAGGTCCTCCCAGTGCACAGTTTGTGGAGACAATTCATCTTTTGACAAGCAAAAGTTCAAAGATTTTGACTATGAGGACTTCACCCAATTTCCTTTATTTGCGGTATTATTCTCTGTTTTTCCCCTTATCTCGAATCCAATAGATGTTTTCAGCAACAGTCTCATTTAGAAAGTTTACCTGCATCGGTTTTGATCACAGGGCCCGTTGAACCTGCTTCCTGCAGAATCAAGAATTAGCAGCAAAGATTTCAAAGAAATCCTTCAAAAGAAGGAACGCCATATTCTTCTCGATGTTCGACCTTCTCATCACTATAAGATTGTCTCTCTCCCGGAATCACTCAACATCCCTCTTGCAAACTTAGAGGCTCGGTTAAACGAGCTTACTTCAGCTCTTAAAGAAAAGGAAGATGGTCATGTTAACACTGGATCTTGCACAAATCCTAGTGTCTACGTTGTTTGCAGACGTGGGAATGATTCACAGAGAGCTGTTCAGTATCTTCGTGATTCGGGTTTCAGTTCAGCTAAGGATATAATCGGAGGACTGGAAGCTTGGGCAGCCGATGTCAACCCCAACTTCCCCACCTATTAGGGGGAAACTTTTTTTGCTCCATGGTAAAATCCATAGCTCAAAATGTCTGAAGTATAAGCATGTATTGTTTAGTTATGTCATGTGATGTATTGTTTAGTTATATCATGTGATGATACTCAAATCCATGTTTAAAACATAGTGAGTTTGAAGATGTTATGTTCGTTGTATCAGTCTGATTCAATTATATGAAACAAATATTCAATCTTCATAGATGATATATCAATGTATTAACATCCATTGCAAAAAGGGAACAAGATAGGTTCTTTATTGACGAAACAGAGATGGTTCAGAAGAGTGAAAATGAATCACTTGAAGCAAAACAAGATTCATAGTTGCTAAAGTAAATGAATAGTCTAAAAGCTTTTTCGGATTGGTTTTTGAGGAAAGGTATAGAAAGGGGATAAAAGAGTTGGGACTACAGCTACTTCTTCTGATGCTCGTTGTTGTTCTCTTCGGCTGCTTCTGCCTCTTGCTCGTTAAACCTACGCTTGAACTTGGCAATCTGACCAATGCTTTGAGCCATTTGACGCTTAGCTCCAAAGTGATAGACTTTGCCAACATGGTGGATTCGTGTCATCATCACGTGCATCAATCTACCACTCTGTGTTACATAAGAGATCCACTGCATCTGTGGGTGCAATCCTTTCTTCATTGTCCAGCAACTCTACAAACCAAACAAACAAAAAAAACCATTCCTTCTTCAGTTATCCTTAGATCCACCCAGCCTCTAAAGCAATCAATGAATCTCTAAATGAGCAAAGCAAATATATGAACATTGTTGAGGCTTATCAAAAGATTCATAAACCAAGCAATGTCCATATGTAAACGATTACAGAAATGCCCCATATACCAAACTTTGTATCACTACCATGATCTTAAATTACAGAATTGGCTTAACGAGGATCTGATATCATTACCCTATAAGCTACACACAGAAATAAAAAAAGTTGACTTCGTATAAAAATCTACGTAGTGGTAAAGTACAAATTTCTAATTGGCATTTTATCGAACACGTTCCAGGCGTCCCTTAATCGATAAAATGGATGCACAACCACGACGGCTTTAAACCCAACAGAACCCAGAAAACAGAATTAGCTTCTTTATTAATCGAGATGATTGGTTACGTTAAAATCAAACGAGCCACAGAGAAAAAGGAAACAACTTTTAGAAAACATCTAAAGAATGAATTAAAGCAAAAGTTGAACCCAGATCAGTGAAATGAAGACGACAGACAAATGTATATACATATATATTTAGAGAGAGAGGGACAGATAGAGAGGTGACGAAGCGCTTACGCGAGTAAAACTAAAAGCTTGAGAGAATGAGAGATATGGAGTTGTTGATGAAGTCTCAGAGCTCCGGTGATGGCAGAGGCAAAGTGTCGATCTGATTAAAGCCAAAAAAAAAACAAAGGGTTACGAAACCTCTTCTTCGTCTGGAGGGTTTGAAGAAGAAGGTTAATAAATTAGATTAATTGTAAATTTGCAATTTGGTTGTTGTTTCTTCTCTGTGTCAATCTTTAAGAGTAATTTTGTGATTGTATGTTGAAGCGAATGCATTCTATAATCATGACGAGTCATAAACAAAGCTTAACAAAGCCAATAAGAAAAGAACAGAGTAATTAAAACATCATTAACCAACAAAACCATAAATGTCAAACACAAGTTATGCAAATTACTTAGGAACAGAGTTTTGTTTTTGCTTTAGTTAAAAAGCGACACAATTAGATACAAGCCTCTTCTTCTTTCACTGAAGGACAATGCACTCTTATGAAGCCACTATTCATCGAAGTCTGCTCTTCTTCTTCTTCTTCAGCTACTTCATGACTACTTAAACCGATTGCCTCAAAGATCATAGTGTTAACTTCTTTGAATCTCTCTTCTGATAAAGAAACTTCAGCTAGTAACCTCCATGCTTTCGCTTCTGAAGCTTCTTCGTAGTCATCTTTCCTTTTCAACACCATGTGTCCACTCATCTCCCAAACCGCTGGATTCACTTGCGTATCCAATAACTCCGAGCAGACTTCCCCTAAAGCTTGTTTCTCTGCGTAGCACTGCAAATCATATAATCTTTAAACAGCTATTCTTTTGAGAGACAATATCGAGTATTTTTCTTATAATAATGTTTTGAAGATCTAACCTGAGGGAGAAGGAAGATCTGTCTTCCAGAATCAGAGATGAGAATATTGAAAGGAATGTTGTTGTTCTGAAGACAAACTGATGCATCTGATACAGTATCAGAGAGATCTTTAATGGAGTTTCCCCCTTCAAAGAGAAGACCTCTCACAGGGTAATTCAAGAGTTTTGAGATTTTGACGCCATCATTGGTGCTAGTGATCTTCAAGGAAGAAGCTTTCTCGATCGGGAATTGCATTGCCAGATAGTAAGCCTGTTCCAAGAAAAAAAATCTCCATAAATATCACAACTCTCTAAGGTTGAGCCATTCTACTATTTGCATTACCCTTAAAACCGGGTGGTTAGGAACCAATTCATATGATTCGGTTTACCTGAAAGTGAAGGTGGTTGATGGTAGCAAAGGCACCTAAACTGTTGTATCCAAGTCGGAAATACGGATTAGCGGCTTCAGTAGCCATTTGAAGAGCAAGCAGAAGGCTTTTGTGATCAATCCTCTGAGGCAAGCAATCAAGAACACGAGGAATCAGCAATACATGTCCATACTCAATCGGACTCACCTGTTTTACAAGAATTTCGAGTTCAATGGTTAGACAATTCACATTAGCAAAAAAAGAAACGACTTCTAAAAGCAACAACTCCTTACATTGATTGCAACAACGCTTGGAGAATCATCTGCTTCTAGAGGTATACTCGGAAATAACTGGATTCCACTATCATTGTCATCATTGCTAGCTTCAAACTGGAAAAGCAACTCTTCTTGACCAACTTTAGTGAAATTGAATTTGTTTCCATCAAATGGTTGAAGAACTTTATCAACACGGAACTCGGTTGGTCTCTTCTTGAGATGACGACCTTCGTTTAGCTGCGCAATGAAACCATACTTCCCCGGTATAACCTACATATTACAGCAACCCATCAAACGTCAACAATGTCAAACAGACACTTGATTCTTCAGTTCAGCTCAAGCAAACATCAACAATGTGAAAGTGAAACTAGATGTTTTATCTAAGGCAAACATTAACAATGTAAACTAACACTTGTCCAACAAAACTGGCACTAAAAGTAAGCCAATCGACCATATATCAAAGAGACAATAGTACCTTGGTTTCACAGGCAGTGACATCATAGCGAAAAAGTCCTCTTTGGAAACGATCTTCCCACTAGAAAACACACATAAGACATTAGATACATTACTCAAACAATAAACGAATTGGTTGGCAAAACTGAGAGCTTTTTACCATGTATCTAAAACCATTACCTCTCCAAGAACAAGAGACTCGAGGAATTTCCCCGGAGCTTCTGACTTCTCTCCGATGGATTTATTAAGATTCTTGCAGGTATACAAAGGAAGTGTAGCCCCTAAAAACAAACAAAGCTCAGTGCTTTTGTTTTTTCAACAAACGATGAATTCAAATTTCTCAAAACAAAAGAAGCATTGTTCCAGCTCTAAAAATGTACCATCGATACAACACTTGCTCAAGCAGTTCCGACCACATCCACCTTCCTCCACCGTCTCATCTTTCTGATAATTCGATACAACCGTTGGAACTCTTTTGATCTTCAACAACATTCTCACAAATTTTCGAATCTCGTAGGTAACAGATTTATACAGGATTAAGAAGAACTAATTAGGAAAAAGGTAAAGAGGGTTTAGGGTTAGCAATGAATGTAAGAAACCGCCTCCGGCAAGGAAGAGGAGATCGGAAGGACTGCCGCCTTCAGACGGCAGAGCTCCACGTCCTCCGTGTGGCAAAGGATTAGTAACGATTAAAAAACCCTTTCGTTGGACATGAAAGCTCAAAGGCCGTGACTTTATCCCGTGTATAGCCGTGATTAACGAAATCGATTTCCCCGGAGATTCGCCGGAGAAGGAACAAAAAGAAAAAAAAAGGGAAGATTTTTCGATTTGGGTTTCAATCACTCTTTCAGATTTTATTTAAGATGGTAGATGAGTTAAACCAGAATAGACTGCTAGATTCATGTGTTTTTTATGTGTGTGTATGTGAGAGGGAGAGAGAGAGAGATTTGAGGTTGTGATTTGGACGTGTGGGTTTTGTTGTGAGTGTAGGAAGATGATGTATGTGTTAGTGTCCACGGGTTTTAGATCTCTTCTATCGCAATGTCTCTCTCATCTTTGAGGTTTTTTACTTTGACCCGATTTGTTACTTTTTGACCCGTTGGGTTGCTATCCATGGGGAGTTGGTCCAGATAAGTCAACCTATGACTTTTACAAGTACGCCATTGGAATATAGTGCCCGATTTCAAAGTACATTATAACTTCTTCTTTTTTTTCCTAATATGCTCCAAGATAAATTTCATTTTTTTGGTAAGTTTTGATACTTCCTCTGTCTCACAAAGATTGATGTTTTGGGATATTTTTTTGTCCCACAAAGATTGATGTTTTGTAAACTTCAAAAAGTAATCATTGAAAATATTTAAAATCTTGAATTGTTATTGGTTTATATTTTCTCTCTCTATCCAAAAATAATTATAAATTAATTTATAAATAAAAACTAAAATTTTTCTTAATATGTGTGAAATTGTCAAGACATCAATCTTTGTGAGACAGAGAGAGTATATCTTTGTCCTCGCATTTGGAAGCGTTTTAGGTCCTTGCTTGTCAGGTTATAAAGATTTTGGTTCTGTTTATAAAGATCGATTTTTTTAATGATAGGAGGTGGTTGATGTTAGATTTGGATTGGTCTAGGCATCCTTGATAAATTTTATCTGCATGTAGTTCGGGAGAAGAGCTATTCTTGCATCTTGAGATTAGTATGTTGGGTAAGGATTTTGTATGTTGCCTATATTCTTAATTTAAGGGTTTGTCTTTTTTTTTTGCTTTAGTTCTCTATTTTAGATTTTTTTTTGATTTAGTTCTCTATTCGGGAACTTTTTGTTGTTTGCCGGCTTACTTTCTTTTTTATTTATTTTCCAACAGCTCAAGTTGTAATTCATAATATATTCTTTTATGTTTTATAATATTAGATGACAAAAAAAAAAGATAAGTTACTAAAGTCATGTTTTAAAAAACGAGAGTTTCGAAAACATAATATATTTTTGTATCGTTATTCCGTTAAATTTTACTAATTACAATTAAATTCTAGAATACAATTCTACTCATGATTTAAAGAAAACCCTAAGTGAAAAGCAGAGGAATGGATTAAAAAAAAAAATTCTTCTATCTTTATTCTTTAAGTTATTTTGTAAAATATTTGTTCTTTTATGTTCCATTGAGTATTCTTGCATTATACCAATTAGAACCTATTTTTGCTAATAAATATTTGGACCAGCTATGAGGAAAGAGACTTTATTTTATGAATTATACGTATAAAAAACATTGTTCACGAAATTATTATGGAGCGTAATTTATACACTCTTATAAAACCTTAATAAAACAGCAGTAGTATTGGAACGAGGATGTTCCACTTTATTCGTAGACATTAGAAATAGAAAAAATAATCTCCTTTATATACCCCTCAAAACATTATGGGAATCCAAAAATACACACACACAATACTTTAATTAATTATTAAGTAAATAATTAATTGGACCGACCTTTCTTTAATCAGCGTCCATGTAAATAAATCATCCGTATAATTTTACTTAAATTTTTTTTTTTTTTTTTTTACGTTTTGGCGTGAGTGAATGATTTGATTCATCACGCGTAGTTACAGAGACCGTAGACGCAGAACTCGCCGTCATTGCAACGATGGTTACACTCACCGCAATGGCGTTTATCGTAAGCCACGTAAACGCACTGACCGCGACAACACGTTTGTCCGAACTTACATTTGGCCTTACACGCACCGCAGTTTTTGTCGTCGGTTGATAAATCCATACACTTGTTGTTGCAACAAGCCATTGTAGCGTTTGCTCCGGTGCTGTAATAGCTGCTGCTGCAGATTTCATTGTCCTTGTGGCAATGATCAGCTGCGTTTGGGTTACGAGCTTTTGGTCCTTGACCCTGGTCGACTTTCTCTGCCAAGAAACGACTCGGTCTGATCTTAACCGCTCCTGGCGGTGTAAGATCCTTGAAAGGGTCTTCGAGAGCAAATGTTGCGGTCGTGGTGGTGGTAGTTTTGGTGGTGATGATGGCGATTGTGACAACGGTTGTCAATGCAATTGTCACGAGTAGCTTCATGAAGTGGGCCATTTCTCTTGATCTATGAATGTGTTTGTGAGTTAGAGCGAGAGAGATTGTTCTTCTTTTGTTTTTTTGTCTCCTCCTTTTTCTTCTTCTTCTTCTTCTTTTATCGTTTATGTGAATGTAGAGACAGAGGAAGAGATTTGGGGAGAGAGAGAGGTTGAGTTGTGAAGAATTGAGGAGAGGGTGGACTTAGAGTTTATAGTTGTGATCGAGACGAGTTGACGCGTGAAATGTGGTGAAAAAGGTTAAGTAAGGTTTCAAGCGATCGATTTTTTCTTGGGGAGAGGCGTTTTTTTTCTTCTCATTTCAGTAATAAATTATTTTTTATGCGCATGTACATGCACATGCTTATTTGCTTACGTTGGGGGTGTATACACGCGATTATAACATAGAGAGTAAAAAAAACTAATGTGTTCTACGTAATTAAAACATATTAATTCAAAAGAAAAATCAATATATAGTAGTTTTAGACTTCCTCTCGTACAATAATGTAGCATTTGTAATATGTTACTTGTGGTGAACATTTGAATTCATTATCGGTTATCGACGCTAATTTCCGTAATTTACTTTGTTGATCAGAATGTTTTTACACTTATAGAGGGTTTAATTAGAATATTCTTATCATAGAATGTAATCAAGTTAGTTAAAAAAGAACTGCAAATTATGATGTCAACATACAAAAATAGAAAGGGATGGGTAAAATTAAATTTGCGTACGCGTGACGAACCATGACTGAATGAATCCATCGCCTAGCCCTCATGGGCCGGTCCGAGACGATTCAGGCGAGATGCAAGGAGAAGCAAAGGCGTCCATATTTTATATTACAGTTTTGTTTGTTTAATATTTAAAAACAAAATTTACTTGTTGATTTCATTTGTCGTGAAAACCACGAACCACTAATTTATATTTCCAAATGAAGCAACTTGAAGCTATACATCCACTAATAGACACTTGCTTTAACTTGAATTCTAACATTCGGACCCTCATACGCCCCAATCAACCACACTTATATGATTTAATAAAATGAAAGGCCACAATTCTTACATTGATATTTGTAACAATAAAATATTCAAACGATTATGTAAATTAGAAACTTATAAATTAATACTTTAAATTTTAGAAAGATGAGCGAGCCAAGCCTTCTGTTCATACTTCATACCACTCGACAGCGAGTAAATTTAATGGGTGATCATCGATTTAATGTGTAACAAAGTACAGATATGATACGAGGCACGAATATATTTCAATCAAATAAAAGATCTTAAATCAAAATTTAGATTAGTCTCTGCAGGATTGTGTTACTAGGCCCAAAAAAAAAAACTTAAACATAATTGGGCAGAGTTCCACTTTTGAAATGCAATGAACAAACTATTAGAAACTACTAGCTAGATAATTGAAAATGGTCAAGTGTAAACTGATTTGTATATCGCATATTTACAAGTATATAATCTATGTCCGATACGATACGAGTCATTAAAGTGGAGTAACATAACACTGTCATTAATTCACATTATTTTTCATTCTTCACTCATGCTCAATTCTCTTCTCCATGGACCTTCATTAATTCTTTTGTTTTTAATCATTAGAATAATTGATCCGCTCTGTATTGATATTTCCATATGATGAGCTGATTTTGAGTAGGAAGTCCATGATTTCTAATATACAAACATATGCATAGTGGAATACGATCCATGATGTCCCTTACTTACGATGATGACCATTTAAACTAATACAACTTGGTTTGTTAACTTTATGCTTTTGCATAAATTTACAATCCAGATTCAGTTTCTGAAACATTAGTTATCTTTATTATCACACTGAACTTTGAATATTTCCATATAGTGGCTTATACTAATATAAATATGCAAACCGGCCATCGGTGAACCAGTATATGAAATCGTCTATACATCGAACGATCGAAGGAAAATGTTGAATAAACCGGTCAAAGACTTCCAGAAGGCACAAATATTAGATTCGTTGTTTGTTTGTTTGTTTATAGTTCAAGAAAGCTAGCTAGCTAGCTAGCTATGAAGCGAGGTCAACTCTCTACTCCAATTTGTTAAACAATGTACAAACTTTACGTCACAAAAGTCAAACACCATTCCCTTGTTGCCGATTGGTCATCTTCCGACCTATACACGATATGTATAATCTATTGTTTCTCTACGATATCTTTCTGTTGCATTAACTATTAAGCCACGCGCAAACTCCTTTTTACATTAATCATTTTGATATCTATTGATTTATTTATTTATAATACACACTAATTCATTATTATTTTTTTCCGAAATAACTCGTGTAAACAATGTGCCATATTAAGTTGTTCAAAGTTCAAACTAGAGATTTGGTTATTCTCTTTTTTCTTGGTTTGTTAATTTCCAAGAGATTTCACTAGTTTAATATTAATTAGGTTTAGTATAATTAACATAAAGAGGTGTATTTCTAGAATACACCACTTCATAAGTGTAAAATCTCCAAAATCTATCGTAAGTGACCAAAATGTTCGTGTCCCATTGGTTTAAGACTCATGTTAATAGTTATAGCTTGTCACATGTTTGATGTTTTGTTCTAGTATCCAACTGATACCTTCTTCTTCCCTCATCAACAATTGCTTTCAAGCCATTAAGACTCCAACGAAGGAGGAAGGTATTATACTATTATTACTCTACATAATCGATCATAGAAGGTTTTATAGTTCATGAGAACAAAATCACAAGTTGGTTCCAAATAAGCAGAGTCGAATGAACAAATCCTACACACTCTTAGAATAGAGATTTTAATGTCGCAAGTCGCAACATATTAAGAACAAGATGTGTAATTAACACAACAAAAATTCACTCAAGGTTTGGGTGGTTTTAAATTTAAAAGTTAAGATTATGGGGGTAAATATATAAACTTTTATTACTATGAGGACGAAAAGGCAAAACAAATAAAAGGGCACAATGCACGTCGTTTTCTTCATTCAAAAACGGCAACCAACTCGTCGATATACGATGTCGTTTTCTATCGACCTCAGATCTCTCTATCTAATTGAAGTCATCACAAATCTATAGGGTCAATCACGAATTTGAAACATCCAATTCCCAAATATACACAGACCCTAAACCCTTGGCTCTTCCCCCAAATCTCCATTGCTTTGGAAGAAGAATCGCACAATGGAACTAGAGATCGTTGGTCGTCACGCTCTTTTCTTCGACGACGATTCGATGGCAACGTTTGTCAACTCCCCGACGGCGCTCGTTGACTGGAACAGCCTCTTTATTGACCGCTACGATGTCCGTCACCTCCTCTCTTCTCTTCCTCCTCCACGTATCAAGCGCCGTCGTCCGATTTCAGATGATCCTGACTTGGAATCGGAGCTCGATCGCGAGCGTTACCTCGATTTACCGGCGGAATCTCCATCTCCGTCGGATGATGAAGATGGTAAGGATGAGGAACTTCGTAGATATCTGGATATATCTTTAGTTTATTGAGTTGGCTGGGAAACTCGAACTAGCTATGTTCTAGAGAATGATAACTAAAATTTACAGGTCGAATCTAGATTTGTGTGCCTTCTTTCGAGATTTGTTATTGAAACATTCAGTAGTCATTTATTATTGTAATTCAGTATGTACATGTGTGCGCGTATATAAGCTAAAGTGGAGAATGGCTCTATCTAGTTTTACAGTGAGGTCCATATTTTTTGTGCGAGTTGGATTATGTATTTCTAAAAATATGAGAGTATCGCCATCGCCTGATCCCATGAGAATCTTGTAGATCATGTTAGAGGGTATTTATTTGGAAATCATTTTGTATGCTTATCTCTGTACTCCATGGTCGATGCTTGCTAGGTCTCCTATCGAAGTCTTATGTTGCAAATGTTTTCTGTTTCTTCTGATTATCGCAATCAAATTGTTGCACGGAGTTATGGTGTTGAAAAGAAAAAACATGAAACTAAGAAGAACACTGGTTTAGGGAGTACTTATTCTTCCAGAGTATTTTAATTTTTTAGGTTCGCTTTTTTCTTTACTCTCAAATTATTATCCAGAAAATTTATCGTATTTATTTCACTTTGTACCCCAGATATGAATGACGAATCAGCAAATGCAAATGCCGATGGTTATCGTGCTGTCCCCTTTTCATATGGAAGCTCCAGTGATTTCAATGACCAGAAAAATGCTGATACGGAATCTGGATTTCACCCGCCTTTCCCCTTGCCTGATTATTTACTTCAAAACCTGGTAAGTTACTGCTTTATCAGATTGTTCCCCTTAGCAATATGCCGGTTTTGCTCACTCATTTGGTACTTAACTGATATTGGCCACGTAAACATCTGAAAGGTGCATATGTTATTCTAAGGACTACCATGTCTAAGTTTCAGATGCTCGGGGAAGAGATGGAGTTGTCTAAGGTTGTCATTCACATGCACCTTGTTTCCTTTCGCTGCCGTGACAAGGGGCAGTGCAGGTGGGATTAAGATGATAGAAATTCATGACTTACCAAGAACCTAAAAACTGAGTGCACATCAGATGATGCATATCTATACAGTTCTGATATTTGCAATTTATGGTTCTCGATACTTATGTGAGATTTTAATATGCATATACCTGTGAGTTGCCAAAGGTTCATTCATCATTTTTCACATTACTAATTGTTTTTCTTGTACATTTTTCTTTTCCTTTTTTCAGCCTCCAACTGAGAAATTACATCAGATCATCACAAAAACTTCAAGCTTTGTAAGCAAGCATGGTGGGCAATCTGAAATCGTCTTGAGAGTCAAACAAGGAGGCAACCCAACATTTGGGTTCTTGATGCCAGACCACCATCTTCATCCTTACTTCAGGTTTCTTGTTAATCATCAAGAGCTTTTGACAGAAAAGTCATCTGTAGAAGAGAAAAAGAACGAAAGTGAGAAGGACGGTGGAGCTTTGTCATTGCTTGGTTCAGTTTATGGGACTGTAGAAGATGAAGATGCTAACGAAGAGTCTGCAAATGACTCTAAAACAAACGAGTCTGCCAAAGTAGATGATGGTGTTAAGGTAGCTGATTCCAATGGACCTGAAGGGTTGAAAGGAGCTGCAAAGATTGCCACAGAGAGAGATGCAGCCTCTAAGCATTCTCTACCGTTGAATGATAAGGCATCTTTCATAAAAAAAAATCCTTCTGTCAGTGCAGTAGATGTTGTAGAGAGGAAGCAGATCAATGCAGAAGATAATGCTACCAAAGTGTTTTTGACGTATGATAAGTCGCAATCTTCTGCAATGCTGGCTCCACCCAAGCCTGAACTGCAGATTGTGGAGCCGACTACGGAGATGAAAAGAGCGATTGATAAGATAGTAGACTTCATCCAAAAGAACGGGAAAGAACTAGAGGCGACTCTTGTTGCGCAGGATGTGAAATACGGGATGTTTCCATTCTTACGTCCAGCTAGCTTATATCATGGATATTATCGGAAGGTTCTCCAAGAAGCCGAAGAGGTAATTTTATTTTCAACTGCTACGAATTTAGTGTGTTTTCATGTGCTTTTATCATTAATATTGTAACACGTTGGTTGATTTCATTTGCAGTTGAAATCATGCGACAAAGGCGTCATTACCAGAGAGGAAGACGTGAAGCAAAAGAGGATGGACGATGCTGTAAAAGATGGCAAACATGCGTTTGGGAGTGTTTTATCAGATGATTCTGCCAAGAAAGAGAAACCAAAAATGGTTAGTGACAAACCAAAGGTCGAGTTGCACAACGAACCATTCAAGCCTGTCCAACCACAGATGAGGGTGAATGTTGATGCGAATACTGCTGCTGCTATTCTTCAAGCGGCTAGAAGAGGCATAAGGAATCCCCAGCTGGGGATTCTATCAGGCAAACCCATGGATGAGACTTCTCAGAGCCCCGGAAATGATGGAAGTTACCCTTCATCTAAGTCCCCCCCTGATTTGACGAAATCTACAGGTCAGTTGATCTCTGGCTCAACTGTTGCTAGTGAAGCTGATTCTTCTGAAGCCTTGTCTAAGGAGCAGAAGTTGAAGGCAGAAAGATTGAAACGTGCAAAAATGTTTGTGGCCATGTTAAAACCCGAAGCTCAGCCAGTGCAACAAGCTGAACCGTCGCAAAGTGTATCGCTCAAACTGTTGGACTGCGGGATTTCTGGATTAGGTGATAAAGCTGCCAAAGAAAGAGAAGGTAGCTCAATTCCATCTGTAGCTGAGACAAAATTAGCAGATGATGGTAACTGTGAAAGACGATCAAAGAGGAATTACCGCTCGAGATCACAGAGAGATGGAGATATTAAGATGGAACAAGGAGAAGAAGAAGAGGAAGAGAGCAGCATGGATGAAGCTACAGAAGAAACCAGGACCGATAAGAAGCATTCATCTAGTAGAAAACGGCATAAACATAAGAAGACACGATACTCTTCCAAGGACAGACATTCTCGGGACAAGCACAAGCATGAGAGTTCCTCGGACGATGAGTATCACAGTCGTTCACGTCATAGACACAGACGCAGCAAATCTTCAGATAGGCATGAGGTGTATGATTCTTCTGATAACGAGGGTGAGCACCGACACAGATCTAGTAAACATAGCAAACATGTTGATTATTCCAAGGACAAGCGTAGCAGCCATCATCACAGATCCAGGAAGCATGATAAGCATCGTGATTCATCTGATGATGAACATCATCGTCACCGACACAGGTCAAGTAGACGCAAGCACGAGGACTCTTCAGACGTTGAGCATGGTCATCGACACAAGTCTAGTAAACGTATAAAGAAAAACGAGAAAACAGTGGAAGAGGAGACTATTTCAAAGTCAGATCAGTCTGATCTTAAAGCTGCCCCTGAAGATAACTTCCCGTACCCACAAAACGAACCAACTCAAGTTTCGGATGAGCTAAGAGCCAAAATCCGTGCCATGTTAGCTGATACCTTGTAAGTATCTTTTTAACTGAACGACTCTTAAAGACCTGATAGTTCCATTTCGGTGTCTACTAAGTTGACAATGTCAAAGATATAGTCCGATCGATTAACGGGTTGGTTCGGTTTTTAGGGGAAATGGTCGGTGAGCATCTGAAAAGCATAGAGGTCATTCATAAAACCCGATGCTGACAAGCAAGCCCGTGCCCACGAGAAGAGTTGGAAAACTTAATTTTATGTATTTTCGACATACTATTTTGCAAACTAATCCATGTTTTCAAAGTCGGATAACTAGTTTTTGTTTATGTTAAAGAGAAAAAAAGGGGTCACGAAATCACTCTGGAAAATCAAAGAAACCACTCTTATTATATACTTACATTACCATTTGAATGTGAAACTAAAAAGTTGCTACGGACGTAACAGCATTTGCAAAACTCCTAAAACTTTGAAATCTCTCTATTCGTCTTTTTTACGTTTCCAAAAAACTTGCAACGGAAAAAACATGTACCAAACTAATAATAAAAGTGGAAGAAGAACAAACGTCTCTGTTCAAGAAACCCTTACACTAAAAAAACGGTATTATTATGATTATTATAACATAGCGTGATTTTACTTGTTAACTTTTTCACTTCACGCTTTCAAAACCTTTTTTGCCTTTAGATCCCAATCACATGTATGAAGCCGCGTTTTGTTTTAGCCCGTCCATCACCCTAAACCCAAAAAAACAAAAATTGATTCCCAATTATCTCTATTAAAAAAGATCTCTAGAAGCTAGATTCATATACTTAATATATAATCTAGAATTTAAAATAACAAGAACGATCTGAATCCAACTGTATTCTCTAAGCAAATTAAAGTAGAGATTCGAATAAATTTTCCCAACACCTTCTTCTTTCTTTTATAAAAAAACCTTTATCTAATAGAATCTTCTTGTACATAACCCCAAGCTTGCATTCGTAATAAAGATAAAAGACCATTTGGTCCATTTCACATAATAATAAAGCTCCACATTTCACGTTTCAGTGCTTTCACACTGTTATTGCCATGCAACGTTTAAACTTTACAGCAGCAATTATAAAACCTTTATATATTCTAAAATGAATTACAACGGAACGGTTGATACAAGCCAATCAAAGAATAAATTATGATATGTAGAAGTGTAGAACAGTCAATTTAATGAAGAAAAAGTTGATTTCAACTAATTTTGTTAGTAGTCGAAGTGTAATTGTTAACTTTACAGCTGAAGAAATAAGAAGTGTAATTATTTAATTTACAATAGTAGTTCCTTAAAACTTTATTTTCGAGTTTCAATTTTTATTATTAGGTATAAAAAATCAGTAGAAATTGAGAGATGGATAATCGCCTCAGCAAATATTTTGTAAATTAAATTTTCTTTTAATCATAAATTATTCCCCACGCTAATCCCGCACTTAGCTTGTGATTCGGCCACGTGGCCGGATTATGTAACTTGTGTTTTAAAAAAAAAAAAAAATTTGTTAAATCTCGTTACGCTTTTGTTGTGTGTGTGCCCTGATTGGTGGATCGAAGTTACGGCGCCGTCCACTCTGGCGTCATGCCGTCAAAGCTGTCATCTTCCAATCTTCTTTCGCCACGTGTTAGATTCACACAATACACATCCCAAATTGGCTCTGCCACACAAAATGTTTGAGAAATTAAATTTTTAAAGGGTCACAAAAAAAGTAAAGATCTCTCTCTCTACCAAATTTTTGTGTGTTTTTTTTCATCTACCAATGTCATAATACATTGATTGTAACAAGTATTATACTAGGATACTACATTATAAATTTGGGATATTTGTTTCTTTGGTTTTGTTAGATACTAAATAAATTAGAAGAACAATGATACTAGTAATTGACACGCACACAAAATTATTTAAAACAAGAGTATATGCATTAGTCACGTATCTTGGATAAGAATGTTGTGGTTTTTGGTAATACCATATTTATCAAACTTATCAATCATAAGTTCTTATCACAAACTTTTCATAAGTAAAACATTATGTTTATAGAATGGTATATCTAATGGATAATAATTGATTGAAACTTTGATGCATGGGCAATTATCCATATCAAAAATATTTTTTACATTTTGTACTTTTCTGCTTCAATTATGTGCCAATCTACCAAACCAAAAACAGTTTAACATTTCTGCGTTAACTACTTTTCTTTGACGTGAACATAATCAAATCACTAATGAATATTTTACTTCCATTAATTTGATCTTCTTCCCAATATTTATAAAATGGATTGAAAATTTAAAGATTCGTTTGTATGATGCTAATTATTTATTAGTTTCTTATGGATAAATCTGTGGTTTAGATCTAACCAATATTATTTCATCCTAATATATTCAAGATCATGATTAAGTCATGGTTGTTAAATTTTTTAAAATGGAAGAGAGAACTTACCAATGATCAACTCACTCAAGTCATATTCTTTTATTCTTCTTTCTTTTTTTAACGACTCGCATTTTGAAATTGGAACTTAAACGGCTGTATTAGATCTATAGAAAGCAATCATCTATAATTAAAAAAAGTGGAAGATAAGGTAAAGTTTTGGTGCTTAATAATTGGAGGATAAGCAAAAAAAAAAAAAAGAGATTAGAATAAAACCTAAAAAAAGAATGTCATCTCTGTTCAGACTTTGTATTAAGGCACCTAAACCCCATGCCAAAGTCATATTACAATATTTACATACACACAGTCACACACCAACAACACATATACTTTGTGTGAGTTTCTGTTTCTATATAAATAATCACATCACTTAGTCTTTGCTTTAACATTTTAAACCTCTCTCTATCTCTCTCTTTCTCTACTACTAGTTCATTTCTCTCTCTATCTCCTCTGTTTTTATTTTCTTGCTCTGTTCCAATGGAGGAACAAAGCTGGATAAGAGGACCAATCATAGGGCGAGGCTCAACAGCTACTGTCTCACTTGCAATCAAAAGCTCCGGTGACTTCTTCGCCGTCAAATCCTCTGAGTTTTCTTCATCGGAGTTTTTGCAGAGAGAAGAGTCGATTCTGTCGAAGTTGAGCTCTCCTTACATAGTCAAGTACATTGGCTCTAATGTAACGACGGAGAACGACAACAAGTCGATGTATAATCTCCAGATGGAGTATGTTTCCGGCGGGAGTATTCACGATTTGATCAAGAACTCCGGCGGGAAGTTACCGGAGCCGGTGATTAGATCCTACACTCGTCAGATA
>NC_025686.1:21451166-21471519 GCF_000633955.1 Camelina sativa | reverse complement strand
GCTACTGTCTCACTTGCAATCAAAAGCTCCGGTGACTTCTTCGCCGTCAAATCCTCTGAGTTTTCTTCATCGGAGTTTTTGCAGAGAGAAGAGTCGATTCTGTCGAAGTTGAGCTCTCCTTACATAGTCAAGTACATTGGCTCTAATGTAACGACGGAGAACGACAACAAGTCGATGTATAATCTCCAGATGGAGTATGTTTCCGGCGGGAGTATTCACGATTTGATCAAGAACTCCGGCGGGAAGTTACCGGAGCCGGTGATTAGATCCTACACTCGTCAGATATTGAAAGGGTTGGTGTATCTTCACGAACAAGGAATCGTTCATTGCGATTTAAAGAGCCAGAATGTGATGATCGGAGGAGAGACCGCGAAGATCGTCGATTTGGGCTGTGCTAAAACGGTGGTGGGAGAGTATGAGAATCTTGAATTTTCCGGTACACCGGCGTTTATGTCTCCGGAGGTAGCGCGTGGTGAAGAACAGAGTTTTCCAGCTGATGTGTGGGCTTTGGGGTGTACGGTGATAGAGATGGCTACAGGGTCAAGTCCTTGGCCGGAGTTAAACGACGTCGTTGCTGCGATTTACAAGATTGGTTTCTCCGGTGAGTCGCCGGTGATTCCGGTTTGGTTATCGGATAAAGGTCAAGACTTTTTGAAGAATTGTCTTAAGAAAGATCCAAAACAGAGATGGAACGTTCAAGAATTGCTTCAACATTCGTTTCTTGATGAGGAAGACGAAGCTTGTAATGGTCTAAGTTCTTCATCTCCTAGTACTGTGTTGGATCAAGGTTTTTGGGATTTATGTGAAACCTCGAGAAGTAGATTAGTTAAAAGAGCTGATCAAGAAGACGTATTTGTAAATGCTTGGGGTGATTCTTTAGTACCGGGTGATCGGATCAAGAAACTCGCCGGAGATGAACCAGAATGGGAAACTGACGGTTGGATTGACGTAAGGGGAGAGATAGAGAAACGTAACGAAGACGAAGATGAGAATTGCGTAGAAGCAACGTCATTGGAGGAGGAGGAAGAGGAAGAAGTGGGAGGAGGATTTGATGAGAATTGGATCTGGGATCAAGAAGACAGCTTCTTCTTGGAATATTCCCCTGAGAACAACATTAATTACTTTTACTCTTTTAATAACCTCTTTCAAGAAGATATCATTCTATATTATTATGATCATCTTGAATATGGTTTTGTTGTACCTAAAGTTAATGATGATATTATTAATAACAAGATTCATTTCTTTGCCCACATTTACAAGTTCTTGTTTGTTTTAGAGATTTACTTTATTACAATCGATCGATTCGACGCCGTTTTTGATAGTTACACCGGAAAGTGTATAGTGGGGATTATTCTAAGGAGCAACAAGTGATATAGTTCAATTCTGAAGGCAATGAGAAAAATGATCTATATATATTTTAGGTGATCTAAGGTTTGACGGTAGTAGTTGTTGACAAATACAGTACTAGTAGAGATTATGTCATCAATTATGACTAGTCATCGGTTACTGACCAATCATTTGTCGCATAATTTGCTTGCTACACATTGACATAGAGTTCTGCTTCCAGATACATAGTCAATTTAAGTACATTCTATATAAAACAACGTCAACTAGGTGATCATGTGATACTTGCTAATTATATATTTGGTTTTAAATCGACATGTATTAAAGAGTCGACTAACCCTTGGAGCTTATGCAACATACGAGTATTTTTGGAATTTAAGACATCTACAATGGTCATCCATGACTGAAATCGCAACGAGATGACTTGAATCCTCATCCCCAACCCAATAATGAGTTCGTCAATACTAATATGACTCACAAACTATTACTATGTGATAAGAAATTGCCAAAGTAGTTGTTAAAAAATGAATGACAAGATGTTATACAAACTAAATAGTATTACTTAGCTTGTGAGGGTTATATAAATTGTGATATTATATAATTGACTTGTAATCTTGAGGTAGTTAAAACTTTGAAAGGTGGTAGATATTATAAAGTAGGGGGAAGTCTTAGTCGTCGTCGTCGTCGGTTGATATGTGTTTTTGGTAAGGAAGTTAAGTACGGAAACCACTCTACATCATGAGGTTGACTTTATGCGAAGTCCAATTATTTTAGTTTGGTCTAACATTTATCTAGTATTATATTCCTCTAGTACTTTTAAATACTATTATTTTCGTGTTTACCAAACCCGCAAAGGAGTTTCATTCAAATGTGAAAGCATAAGACTCTTTTTTGGGGTCTATAACCAAAGTTGGCGTTTACTTTCTACACACTAAGCAAAGTTTGGTATTTCCTGACCAAGTTCATTCACGTTGACTTTTCATTAATCTCAATTCTCTAGGTCGATGCCCTTTCATTAATTAGTAATTAATAATCAAAGTCGTCCCAAATTTCGAATTTTCTTATATTATGTATTCCGTTTATAAGTTTGTTGTTTTATAATTTGTCTTTTTAGTCAAACAAGGTATAGTTCTTAAATCAAACTTGTTTTCCATGTTATAATAAGTAACCAAATAGATTTCATCAAGTCAAACCAGTTAATAGAAGATCGATACCTCGATCTAAAGTTATTTTTGAATGTTCGACATACTTTCTAATTAGAACATTTCATCATTAAGATTTTGAAATCAAAAGAGATAATGGAAAAGTAATCACACGTTTGATTCCTAACTAAATCAATGATATCTTAATCAAACACCGTACAAAGCAAAGAAAACTATCTAGCTAGAGAAAAGTAGGTTTTAAGTGTCCCACTCAATGTCCGAAAGATTTATGGTGAATCATCATCGGTGGTGAACAATGACTCTATGTGGATGTCAAAATGACCTCATGCATCAAAGTCAAACGCATCGATCTTATTTACAGATAAGCAAAATTAACGAGAGTAAAAACACTTCTACAAGATAAAAAAAAAAGGTTTGGTGACAACTGTTAATTATCATACAAGAAATAAAACAGGCTTGTCAGTCATAAATTCACCAAAAACTACAATTACACGAGACACACTGATGATTCTTTTGCCAGAATATAAGTTAGAGCCATCGTAAATGATTTTTTATATATATATAGAATTAAAAAGGTTGACTTTAGAAAAGGTGGAAGTGTTGTCGTTGGCACACACACTCACTACACCATATACACACCATCTTTAGTCACCTTTTTTAGAAGAAAAAAATATAGTTTTGCTCATCGTTCATGTATTCCACTTGGAATGCATAAGTAGGTGTATAGCCCTAACCTTATCCATTTCAACTTCTAATCCCATTTTACATATTATTAATATGAACAAAAGCTAATACTGCCAAAAGAAAATGGCCAAATTTTCTTTCTAACTACGAAACCTAATACTACATATATTTAATATTTCTCTATGGTTGTTAATTTGTTATGCTCTTCTCTGTGTATGGTCAGGTGTACAGTATTTAGTTAGTAATTTAACAAGATACCTAACTGTTTATATATGAAATTAATATTCAACACTGTTAAGTAACGTTCATAGAAGCATCTCATATAAATCAAACAAATAATATTATTCGAGCATCTCTTAGTAACGTTAATATCGATATTTTTCCTCCAACAATCAATTACCGAAATACTTTGCATGCAGCACATCCCCATCCACCACCACCAATTATATAACCTAAAAAACATTTTTCAATCTCTTCCTGAAACTAACATGTAATATTGGGCCACATTATCTAGGCCCATTTATAAGCCCTTCCAACAAACATCTTTCTTGGGTGTGTTATGTTAGCAGTAAACGACAACGTTTAGTATAATGATTAAGTTATCTTTTTGGGAGTTATATGTTACCATTAATAGGCTTTTTGTTTTTGTTTTTATATATATTACATGTATTTATATTCTATATATATACACTTCCATTTAATTTTTTCTTTTTATCACTAAATTATAAATATTAACATAGATTTCCAAGCTTTCATTTAATTTTTGCCATACTATATGATAGATTTCTTTCTTTCAAATAAATTTTACAAAATTGAAAATTTCATTTCATGCTTAGTTTTATATATTGATGTTTTATTTATCTTTCCATATTTTTTTTTCCTAATATCTTCTTATTTATGTTATAATTAAATTAATGTAGCAAAACATCGCCTATAAATAGCAATTTCCCTAATATTATTATTTTAGTCATTATAATATTTAAGACACCAAATTATCTCCTTCTTATTTTTATTTATGTCATAATCATATATAGTTTAAAGTAAAGTTTGTCTAAAAATAGCAGAGGAAAATAAATATACAAGAGAAATCTCTTTCACATTACTGTAATAGTGATTATAATTTAAGATAGCAATCTTCTTATTAATGTTATATATGACATAAACATAAATAATTTAATACAATTTTCGTCTAAAAATAGAGTGGGAAATGATGTATAAATATATCTCCCATACACCTCCACCTAACATCAAAATATCAAATCATCATAGGTTTTACTCTTTCTCTCTAGCTCTCTCGTGCTTCCCAAAAGATGGTGAGAAATTCATCCCTTTGTTTGTATCTTTGTTATCTTTTTTTTTTTTTTTTTCTCTTGTCTGAATTCGTTGTGTTGTTTGTGATCAGGCTTTCTCTAACCAGCAAAATGTCGATTGTCCAACCTTCAAGCTTCTCATTGTTGGTGATGCGGGAACCGGGAAAACCACCTTTGTCAAGAGACATCTGACTGGGGAATTTGAGCAGAACTATGAACGTAAGTATTTATATAGATTGGTAATGAATGCAACGAACAATGCCAACGGTCATGTCTCTACTTCATTTTTATCATGTTGATCTTCTAAATTTTGGACTTTGTACGTAGCTACTGTTGGTGTGGATGTTCAGCCTTTAGAATTCTTCACTAACCGTGGCAAGATCCGTTTTGAATGCTGGGATACTGCTGGACAAGAGGAATATCGTGGTCTTAAGGATGCACACTAGTAAGTTATAGAAGTCTCCTACGATCACTTCTTGGTTTATGTTTTAACTAATTTGTGTAACATTATATATCCAAATAACCGTAGTTCGATGGTCTTGACAAATATTTATGATATTTCCCTGTTCGTAAATTTGGTCGATCTTGATTTGGCCTTGGTCAGTTGCGTCGATCTTTCAATAAATGGAAATGTAACCTTTATTTATCATCTTGCAGCGTCCAAGGTCAATGTGCGATAATCATGTTTGATGTCAGATCACGGGCCACATACCATAACCTTGACACATGGTACCGTGATCTCCGAAGGTACAATTTGAAAATATATTGATTATTGCATGATTGTCTTTCTATATCTTTGAACAAGAATGAACTCAAAATTATAATGTGGGATCTGAATATTTTATCAAACAGGGTGTGTGAAAACATCCCCATTGTTCTGTGTGGTAACAAAGTTGAAGGGCCCCATAGAGAAATCAAGGCGAAGCAGATTGAGTTCCACAGGCTTAAGGGTCTGCAGTACTATGAGATATCTACAAAGAACAATAGCGATTTTGAGAAACCCTTTTTGTATCTTGCTAGAAAACTTGCTGGAGATGAAAAACTTTGCTTTGTGGAGTCACCAGCAGTTGCTCCACCAGAACCGCACATTGACTTTGACATTGATGCTCAGAACATGTAAGTATACAGCTATAGCTTATGAGATCTATGTTTAGAGAGCGTTGTTTGTTTGTTTGGGGTACCTTTTTGATTTATCTTTTTGAAGTGCATTTGCAGGATTGAAGCTGAGCTCGTAAGAGCGGCAAGTCAGCCAGTCCCTGATGATCATGAGGCTCTTCCCTTTCAATATAAAAGTCTTCTCGATTGAGTAGACGTCGTTTGATTAATTGTCGTTTTAGCTTTGAGTCATGTGTAATAAATAAATAAAAAACATGTCATTAAGAGACCCTTATCGTTTTGGTAATGGTTTGAGTCATGTTCATCAGTTCATGTGGAATATATGTACCTTTCTCCAATCTTTACATTTATAAGTGGATGGACATATATATGTAAGAATGAGATTGTGACAATATTTTAAATATATTCATTCCAGCCTAAAAACTGCTCATATATTCTTAATATGTTTGCACAAAAATATATATATACTCTTAATCTAAATGACAGTTGGTTAGTATAAACTATTATATTTACCAACATAAAAGGAGAACAATCTAGTGTGTATATGGTATGGAGATATACATTAATCAGATTGTATGTTTATCTAAATCTATAGAAGTGTCAAAAGAGCAAACTATTGGTGTGTAGTCCCACATAACAATTCTAGCTGGATTTGGTGCTCTCCCTTCTGAAGCTGAAACCATTGGTACAGGTCTCTAATTCGATGCGACATTGGCGATGGTCTTACAACCAGTTTTTGGTTTGATAATTGGTCTTCCCTTGGAATTCTCAGAGACTTCATGGGTCCAAATGGTCCTCTTCAGCTATGGATGCTGTGGTTGCAGACGCTTGCACTAGTCAAGGATGGAGACTACCCTCCAGCAGATCTAGAAACCCTTCAGTTGCTATTCTGCGGAATGAGATGCTTAACATAACACCTCCAAATGTTTCTAGAGGTCATGATACTTATTACAGCGAGTCCTCTACTCTTTTTTCCACCAAGAAAACCTGGAACCATCTCAGACCTTCGGATGAAACGAAACCTTGGGCTAAAGCGGGGTTTGGTTCAAACACTCAGTGCCTAAGCAAGCTTTCAACTTCTGGATTGCAAATTTAGATCGCTTGCCTGTCAAAGCAAGACTCCTGAACTAGGGAATGCACATCACCCCTGAATGTCTCTTCTGCAACTCCCAGGTATAGAAACTCGAGATCATCTCTTACTTCACTGTCCTTTCGCAGAAGAGGTTTGGATTCTAGTCATGACCCGTCTTGGACAGCATCCTTGCGTCTTTGTCAACTGGTCCACGCTGATCTCTTGGTTATTGTCAAAATCTCCAAACCTCTCATCCACACTATAGGAGTGTTTCTATTCTTCTAGTGTAGTCTAACTTATGAGGAATCTGTTAGTTAATTACCGTCTTCCTACTGATAACATGATCTTATGAGTGTTTCCTTAGATTCTTCAACTGCCACACATGATTAATGACTCAAATCAATGCAAATTTGGTCTTAATTATTAATAAAACTCTTCTCGAATGAGTTGAGTAATCCTGAGTAATGCACGTCGTGCATGTGAATTAAACCACTAAATAGAGGAGATAAAAGATGTTTCTATTGACACAAATGTAAGACTAGAATTTTCCATTTTTGGTTTTTGCTTTGGTGATTTGGGTGATATAATGATTATATTGGTCATTAGATGTAAAACTTATGAATCAGCATACAAAATAACAAAAATATATATTTGTGTCCTGGTCCTTATTCGTGTAGCTTGCTGCTTTGAAATCGTCAATGTCTTTCTGAATGTTATGAAGGTTTTTATCTCTTGGGGAAGGGGAAGATGCAGTCAAGTGTGTGTGTGTGTAAACCCGGGAAGACTTGCGAAAGGAGAAGGAGCAGGTACTTTTGTTGAGCTTACCTACAAGGAGGGCTCTCCGGAATTAATGCACGCTTCCATCATCTCTATTTAAAACAGAATCTGCGGTGTTTAGCCAACTCTGATAGTTTCATATATAAGAGAAGTTTTTGGTTCCTCATTCTTTTCATGCTACCATTAATTTATACGCAATGTAGTTAGTCTTCAGATGTATTGTAAATCTCCCCCCATTAAGAATCACAAATTCAAAGAATATGCCAAAAGTAACTCAAATTTTTATGTTTAGTTGTTTACCAAAGTCAAAGAGAAGTGAACGAGATTATAAAATTTAAATCCGAAAGAAGCTCTCTAGTTTACGATCTATTAGTATTAGGTTCAATGCAATCGAAGCAATGGAGGATTGGCCATTACTCTTCTTCGTATGAATGTATCTAAAGACGCATATAAAGTAAAACCAAATTTATTCTTTATTAGTTAATTTTCAATTTAATACATTACTGATCCACTAAATTCTCTTACAGAAAAGTTCAACTTCGTGATCCCACAGACAAAACTCACAAGCAGAAGAAGAAGTATTCATGTCTTTGTCCTCACCGTAAGGATTCCTTGCTAATAAGAACATCGTTGTTTTACCATCGCACTTGCACTTCTCTCGAACATACTCTGTTTTGAGTCGTTCCATCACCGGGTTGGCATGATCCCAAACGAACTCTCTAATCTTTTCAATCTTGTGTCGAAGTTCCACCAGATCCTCTACCGTAGTTGACATCAACGGCTTTTTAACAGAAGAAGACAAGATCTTGAAACCCTTTTGTTTTGTTTGGCCTCCAAGACAGATTAGAATCAGCCCATAGACATATGCTGCCTCTTTGTTTCCTTTTTCTGCAGCTTTAGCTAGATATTTGAGTCCTTTGTGCTCACGGTTATCAAGAAAGTAGTGGATGAATCCTCTGCGAAACAAAGCTTCGGGGTTTCCATTCTTGCGACATCTTTTAAAAAAATTGGAGAACGTTTCATTGTCGTGATTCCATGGGAACAGAGGGGTTTCTTGGAGCGAAAGTCGGCAGAGAACATATTGATCATCGCAGATATTTCGAAACGGTTTCGAAACTAATCTGAGACTACGAACCTCTGACAAGGAAGAAGCTGCGATGCTTGACGAAATCTCCACAAGAAGATCTTCCGGTAAAGAATCGAGGCAAATTCTTGTTTTCCTAGATTTCCTTATAGACGAAGCAGACGAGAGCAGAGAGGATGATACCATGTTGATGATGTTGTTGTTGTTGTTGAGATTCAAGAATACATGTTTTCAATTTGCCCAGATCCCTTTTATAGAGAGCTAAATTCGTTTTTTCCTTTTTTGATTAGGAGATACAAATTTTCCTTTTCCATATTATATTTTTCTATGCAATTACTATTTGGTCAAATTTTGGTCATTGTATAACTTTTGGTATGTCGTATTCCAAGTAAACATATCAGGTGAGGTCTCATACTTGTAATTATTTTATGTTATTTTTATCTTTACATATGTAAAAATTGGCTAAAGTAACTGATACTAACAAGAAATCTTTGGGACAATCCCCCAACAAGCATTTTCATTCGTCTCATTGAACTTTTGAAATATAAACTACACGGAAACGTAATACTAACCCATATACTTAGCATAATAGCATCACATCATGAACTCACGTAAATGAAAATCATTTTTACCCAACAAATATCAGTGGCATTATTTTTTGAAGTCAAAATTGTAACATTTTGTTCAAACTGTGTGAATATTTTTTTAATAAAATAAAACTCAATAAACCGATGCTTTCCTCGCCCGGCAAAAACTCTTGGAACTATAAAGAAACTCCCAAAAAGGTTTCGTATTTTTTTTTTGTCAAAGCATCGTTTGAAGATTGCAATATCTGTAACGTTTTACCTGAAAGGAAACTGGTAAATAGACAGCAACTTATGATTACTTTTTGTCTCCGATCTTTCTCATATGTCGAGGAGAAGCCTCTGGGGATCTTCCACAACATCCTTGATACGGCGCAAGAAATACACAGCCTCTCTTCCATCAATTAGCCTGTGATCGTAAGTCAGCGCGACATACATCATTGGCCTCGGTACTACGTTTCCTCCCACAACCATTGGACGTTGCACAATCGAATGCATTCCAAGAATAGCAGACTACATATGAATTTTTTTGCAATTAGTAAGGAAATACATAACCACGTTCCTTTGTTTGGTTTTTAGTATCTAGAGGATAGAACTGAACCTGAGGAGGGTTGATGATAGGAGTGCTTATGAGACTTCCATAGACACCACCATTTGATACTGTGAACGATCCTCCTGCCATCTCGTCAATTGATATGGTTCCTTCATTAGCCTTCTTAGCAAGACCGTTTATCGTTTTCTCTATGTCAGCAAAGTTCATTTTGTCAGCACCTCTTATGACTGGAACCACGAGACCCTGGGATACAATACACAGAGAAGAGGAATCAATCAATAAGACCCCAAAAGTTCAAGATGATATTATGTTTCAATGTTTGGAAGAGTTGCGTAAACTAACCTTAGAGGTACCAACAGCGATACTGATATCCACATAGTCTCTGTAAATGATATCATCTCCGTCGATAACTGCATTTACTACTGGTTGATGCTGGAGGGCACTGACAGCAGCCTGAAACAAACAGTTAAAGAAGATTACTTAAGCGGTTGAGTTTTGATATGTTATTTAGTTCAGGAAATTTTTCAGTTTTTAAGCATACTTTAATGAAACCAGACATAAGACCCAACTTCACTCCATGCTTTTCAAAAAATGCATCCTTGTATTGAGATCGGAGCTTCATCAGATTAGTCCTGCATGAGGATGGAAACTTTTGTTGGTGAACTGAGAGTTTGGTAATAACATGTGCAGAGAATTGCAAAATGATAAAGACTGAGGACATATCAAGTTGTTAACTGTAACTCACATATCAACTTCATTGAAAGTTGTCAGCAAAGCGAAAGTGTTTTGAGAGTCTTTCAACCTAGTTGCTACTCGTTTGCGAAGTCTTGTCATAGGAACCTGCAATGTTGTTAGGTAGCATATCATCAAATCATATGCACGTCAAAAAAAGTTATTTTCATAGAGAAAACACACAAAACATTATGTAAGTAAAGAAAAAGATATCATAGTTTGCATACCCGTCTTTCCCTATCCTTAGGAGGAAGCTGCGGTTCTTTGGCTGACTGTTTCGGTGGGGGTGGCGGTGATGGTGCCTTAGGTTTCTCAGCAACTTTAGTAGTTTCAACTTTGGGCTTCTCAGCAGGAGTAGAAGGCTTGGGAGCAGGTTTCTCTGGTGTCTTTTCTGAGGGTGCAACATGAGACTCAGCATCCGCAGACGTAGAAATTATAGCAACTTTGTTTCCCGGTTCTACAGTATCTCCTTCCTTGACTAGAAACTGCATAAAAGGAACAACTAATTGGGCATAGGATTACAGGAGAAGAAGCACAGGAACAACAAGAAAGGACACAATATTTTACCTCTTGGATAACACCACTTGCTGGGCTAGCAATATCTATTGTAACCTAAAACACAGAGATAAATCGAACACTAGTATTAGGAAAGCTACACCAGCTACCGGCCAACAACTACTGGAAAAAAACATTGAAGACAATAAACAAGTAACTGTTTGATACCTTGTCAGTTTCAATTTGTGCAATAGCCTCGTCCGCTTCTACTCTATCACCAGGCTCTGCAAGAAGAATTTTAGAAGCACAGACAATAGAAATATTAGATACATAGATTTACAGGAAACAAGCAAGAAGATAATGCAAAGAAAAGCATACTCTTCAGAAAAGTGGCTAGGGTTCCATCGGTGATTGATTCACCCATGTGAGGCACAACAGCTTCCACGACATCCCCTTCAATCACATATAAAAGAGACTGTGAAACAAGCCTAGAACTACACGTTATAGTAAAAGTAAAGAGCAAAACCCAATTGGGCCACACGATTCAGAACGAGAAATGAAATGAACATTGAAGGTTAGCAGAATATCAAAGTATTGATGGTGCAGTTACTAAAGGTCACTTGACTAAGCCACTGGTGTTCCAAAACATGGGAAAGAAACGAAATAACTTGACATAATGGAAAATTTCCATCTGGAGCAATCATACCACTATCAGATGAGAAGGGCCTGACCCATCTTTGCAGGGCTGTGCCTTGGTACCCGCTGAAAATAGTCCTATACACAAGAATACAAATACTTTCAACGAAAACGGTGGGAGATTTGAGTCATCTAGTCTATGCATGAACAAAAAGACTAAGATTCCTAACCTTGAGCACTCTGAACACCCTGCAAAGAATGCAAATAGAGAGAACAATCATCAAATAAACAAGCCTCCATTAACCGAAAATGTAAAATCACAAAAAAACAAAACCAAGGAGGTTGTAATAATAACCTGGACAAGAACGGTGATGAAAGCTACTAGCATGGTTTCCACGAGGCACCAACGTCTGCACAATTCAACATAGCTTGTTAATGGAAGATACATAAAAAGATCACAAATATTGGAGTATATGTTCAAAACATCTTTAAGAGGACTGAGTTCGTTCATAAAACTGATTCAAAACATCTTTAAGACGATTGAGTTCGTTCATGAATAAAGATGAATCAACTGAGATGTCCCCAAACACAAAACAAAATCGAAAAAGATGAATCATGTACATAAACAAACAAATAGTACCTGTGTAGCTGAAACAGAATGAAAACTTTGAGCAGAAGCTGCAACACGAGTAGATTGTAGCGATTTTCCCAATCCCTGAAACAGAGACAGAGCGAGAGATCAGTTATAAAAAAAGCTATCACATCGGAGAAAAATCAAAAAAAAAAAAAATGGGTATCGAAATCAAAGACACTAACCGAAACAGAAGAGCCTCTAGTGGAAGCTCTCCTAATAACAGCACGCAACATCATCGCACCAGATCTCTCTGCCATCGTTTCACAAAATAGAGACGTCGGTGAGATTCAAACACTCGCAAATCGTAAACGAAACAACACAAAAAGAACAAAATCATCGGAAAAATGGAGTATATGTTAATCACTCAACAACAATTTTCTCAAAAATCAGAAATCCTAAGATCCTGCTGGCTGCGATAACTTTTCAATCGAACTATTTTAAACTCAGATTCGTAAATTTTCTCAACACGATTTCCAACAGCAATAACGAAAATGAAATCAAGAGAAATCGAGAAATCTAACCGAAGAGGTCGTGTACCTAAGAAACTTGAGCGCCGAATGAGAAAGTTAGGGTTTGCAGAAAAAAATTGAACGAGGAGAGAGAGAGAAGAGGAAGCTGGAGAAAAGCATATGACCTTTCTCAGCTTTGAGCAAGTCACACGAATATGGCAATTTCACAGTACTGTACACGTGTCTATTTTCCTTTTCCCTTGATTTAAAACGAATAATAATATTGATATTGATACACAGTATATATAATAAGATCTACGATTAATTTAATTATTACTTTACTCTTCTAATAAATCTGGGATTCAGTTAATTAAGAACGCTTGAAATGCGACGCCGCTCGCTCATAGGCCCAATAGCCCATATTATCACCCAAGCGAATTGTTTATCAAGACGCTGGCGTTTTAAAGCCTACTTTCTGAGTTTGATGTTTCCCTTGATGTTTTTGACATAATCTGAAAGCTTTTTTCACTATGTTTCACATCTTATTCATTTCAATTTCCATCAGATTTTATTTTTCTTGAGAAATGCTTTAAGTGAGATAAAATTTACAGTTACCAACCATTTGATCAACTTAATACAACCTAAACCTTAGGAAAAAAATAGTAGTAAAATCATATTACTTTAATTATATGTTAAACAAATAATTATATTTTTACTTTAAATGTTTTAAATGAAACCAAATAGTTTGTTTATTAGGTTCCCGCTTATGTTTTAGTTGAATAAATTTTATCATTGTGTACTAATGATCATCCCAATTTTTTTTTTCTTTCTTTCTTTGATTTATTGCTATAATTCTATGATTTTTCCAGATTTAAACAATAAAAGAGGGAAAAACCAAAATTATGTTAAACTGATAAACAAAGCTTGTGTAACTGATAAAACCAAATACTAAAAAAAAGTAAACAAAATTACATTTGTTTAATTAGTGATAAAGTGTTTTCATATATTATTTATGAAACATATCAAAAACTAGTTTGAAATTTTAGTGATAAAGTGCTTTCACCGACGCATATTTTATTTGATTAAGTCTGCAAATAGTCATTTTAATATAAATTGCTGAAAATTAGTAAGGGTAAAAATAGTTGAACAATTTGAGATGAATAATGGGTTGAAAAATATTATTCATTTATAATTTTCACAATTTGAGTTGAAGATGTTGAAAAACTAATTAAACTTATTTAACTAAAAATTTTGAAAAAAAATAGAAAAATAATAAGAGAATATTGTTAAACTCATTCAATCACTATTTAGCAAATGAATAAGTTGAATGATCGTTTTTTTCAACTTAGTTTTTTCAACTTAGTTTTTTCAACCCTTCAATCATAGACATCCTTTTGAATCATAAGTTGAATTGGTTTTAGCCTCACCGAAAAAATTAGATGAACAAGTTGAACATTTTTTCTTTATAATTTATTCATTTTTTTTTTGTTTTTAAAGTTGAAATGGGCTGAACCTTTTTTAAAAGTCCTTCATCTCAAATGATGAAAAATTAGTTGAATGTTCATTAAGCTTTTACAACTTGGTATTGTGTCAACCATTTGCAGTCTAAAAATTTGTTATATTGGTTCTTTTTGAAAAACAAAATTACAAAACTTTGTGGATTTGTCACATTTTTTTTTTAAATTGCTCTGGAGGGAGGTCAACGCTTTTATCCATCATTACGAAAAGTCAACGCCAACCTTTTCGATCATTATCTATATCTATATATACATTTTTGGAGACATTTATGAAATAAATCCTGGAGTTAGAACTTATTTACAATCATGCCATTAACATTAATTTTACAATAATTTTTTATTTTAAATAATATCAAATTTGGAATCTAACTTAAGAAGATTTTCTCTTATTCAAATTTTCAAAAGTATCAGACCAACACCCATTAGCATTAAATATTTTATATTTAATTAATTCATTCTCTAAAAAACTGTTGATAATAACTTATTTTCATGTTTTTGAAAGCCAAGTGAATAAACTATTGATAATAACTTTAATTTTTTTTTAAAAATGGAGCCTGAACTGACACAAATTGTTAAAAAAAAAATTACTTCTTCACCGAAGTGTTTTTCAGTAGCTAATACTCCCTCCGTTTCATAATATAGGATGTTTAGAGAAATATTTTTGTTTCATAATATAGGATGTTTCCAATTTTCTATGCAACTTTTAGATTAAATTTATATTTTTTATTATGCAGACTTGTTTATGATTGGTTAAACTTTATAAAAGTAACTATGTCTTAATATGCATGTTTCCACTAAAACATCCTATATTTTGAAACGGAGGGAGTATATTAATATATAGATTTTTGATCCATACTAATAAGAAACAATTGATATAAGTCAAACTTTACAAAAAAAAACACTCCACCATTTTAATCGACTTGCACAACTATAAATACAAAAGTGTTAAATGATATAGTGATAAAACAACCAAAATTACAAAGTCAAACTATAGTATACTCATATAATTATAAAAAATAGAATATATTATGTATTATTGTTATCTCTATATTGTAAATGAAAAAGAAAAATCACAAAAAGTATATTTTTTGACTAAATTAAATTTAATAAATAATAAGGATATCCTAACTTGTATATAATAAACCACAACATGTAGACAATGGAAATTATACACTACATAATGTATTGATGTAGAACTATAGTAGATTAAAAAATACAAAATATATTATATACATATATATAGTTAATATAATAAAGAAATTTTATTTTGCATTTATTTCTAGTTCTACTTGGTTAACAAACTCAAAACTTATACATCATATACATTCATTTCCATTTCACCATATCAAATTTCCCTTCAGAAATGTTTTAAATCAGATAACTTTACAGTTACCAACCAATTGATTAACTTAACCACCTAAAAACCGAGAAAAGGAAAAACAAAAAACCTGAGAAATTTACTCGAAACCAGATGAAAACAAATCAAATAAATAGGAAGAGTTCAGACAAGAGTCACATTTTCAGGTCTAGGAGGTCTCTTTCCAAACAGAGACGTCTTGCCTTCAAAAATACTAGAGAATGATTGGCGCGGGCTAGGTTCGGTGCTTTTCTGTTCAGTTTCTGATGGAACTCTTGTCTGCTTTCGTTCTTTACTACCACGAAAGATGAAACCGAGCCGCTTAAACCGGCGTTTCGTTTCGCTCCCATTTGATGGCGAATCCTCTGTTTGTTTCATTGATCTCAAAACTTCTTCTGGACGTAATAACATTGTTTCCACGGTCTCGTACACCTATTAGGACCAAAAAATACACACACAAATCACATCTTTAGTTTCTATATTGATTCTACAAGTTAAATGCAATTAG
Organism: Camelina sativa; assembly: GCF_000633955.1. Taxonomy (NCBI): domain Eukaryota; kingdom Viridiplantae; phylum Streptophyta; class Magnoliopsida; order Brassicales; family Brassicaceae; genus Camelina; species Camelina sativa. The sequence continues at coordinate 21,455,504 of NC_025686.1, read as the reverse complement.
AATGTATGTTACTTTGTCATCTGATAAAACATTCTTAACTCTAACTAGTGATAGCTGTATCTTTATTTTGAGATTTCCAAGCATGTATATACGTTTTTGAATCTGTGCACAGTTCTAGTAAAGTACCTGGCAGAGATCATCAAGCTTATCGGTCCATGCGCCTCCCTGACAAATAGCAACCACATAATCCTTGCATTCAAAGAAAAGCTTTGACAAATCATCGTTTGTGGCTACAATTGGCTCCACTATCACAAAGCCCAGGGAAAGCTGAAAAATTAAGAACCAATCCAATCGTCAAAGTGCTGTTTACAGCTAAAATCGTAACTGTTTAATCAACGACATCTGTTTAACATAGCGCAACTTAGAGAATTTGTAATTTATCAGTTTCCTGGAGATCAAAGAACCTAGTTCTAAGAAAATACTACAACATGAATTTAGGGATTCGAGTGTTTACAAACTTACCAGTGAAACAAACAGCTGCTCAAAAAGTTCAGCAGCTGGAATGTCTTCCAAAGAATTCAAGATTCCTTCTCTGTTATGAGCAACGGACAAGATCTCTATGAGTGATCAAATACAGATTTCACTACATTTAAGATGACATATTTATTGAAACTTACACAGCTAAATCTTCATCAAAGAGAGGTGCTTGCTTAACAGCAGGGAGGGGTTTAGCTGTTTCCCACAGCTCACGCCATAAATTACCTAATAATATATAAAAGAAAAAGTTGGGAAGACTAGTTGAGAGCACGACTTGAAAGATTAAAGTTATGGTGTAACCACAGAGAGAAACTGGGTCACGGGCAAATCACAAGAGCAAGACAAATATATGAGAAAAAGTCGAACCTTCTTTCTGCATCCGGGTACTTAATTGACCTCGAACGGGTGAAGAGTCATCACCAGACAAGTTATCACTTTCAGTCCAGTCTGGTGGAGAGTGCCATCTCACAAAATCTTCCAAAATACAGCCAGGATTTGCTGCCTAATAGAGAGGTACAGATCTAATCAAATTTCATACCAGCTACAATTTTGTTTCCTTATATGAGTGCTTATATACCTAACATCAATAAAGAGTATTCATTTTTAATAATCACCTTGAAAGCTTGCATGTCAGACAAGAGTTGAGAACATCCAGCCCCCATGCTGAACCATAAGAAAGACAACAATCCAATCTATCAAGATAATTCGATATCTGAAAGATGTCTGAATATTAATGAATGGAATATATATTATTAAGCCAGATTACACGTCTATTATTTCTCATCTAACACACTGTTCCTGGTCTTTCAGTTACCAATTTAAAATATAATAGCAGATTGACTAACTTTCACACCCATAGGGTAAATATTGCTGTGGCATATAAATTTTATATTAAACTATGATAAAATAAAATGATTGCACTGACCTCCCTGTCCGAAGTACTAATTCCTCTGTTTCTCTAATAAGATCTTCCGTCAACAGCGGACCTTCCTACATGGATATAAACACTAAGACTTCAGAGATAGAGAAGGTAGCTACAGTTTTATCAACTGAGATGGAAGTTACGAACCTGGGTTACTGGGGAATACACAGGTTCACCAGTTTCCAACAGTGTTAAGTTCTCAACTTGGTGGTTAACGCCCAGGCGGAGTAAGAGTTCTCCAGAGTTACTTTTAGCATACAAAAGAGAAGCTGGAGAACCCATTGCTTCTGAAACGCCTAACTCTTGATTGGCTTGCCTCATTATCGCATCTAATGCTTCGGAAGCAGCTAAGATGTGTGCTTTCCTTGCAAGACAGCAGTTTATAACCTGTAACCATTGGTGCAGTAGGCAACTTTTCAAATCTGGATTCTTGTCCAAAGGTATCCATGGTATGTGTTTCTCTTCATCCCAAAATCTCCTCAACTGCGCATCCAGATTATTTGAGAGAAATTGTCAAAAGAGCTACAATACGTCACATTTTGTTGTAGTGACTTGTCAAAGGACGTTAACAAATAGAGTGAACTATCCACTAAGAAAAGTGAAGAAAGAACTAATAGGAAAAGAAATATTCTGAAACCAAAATTTGCACCGCAAAACTTACTTCATCAACCACCCTGCACCAGAACAAAGCCATTCTCCTTGGTGTTGTAAAACTTCCAATTACTTCAGCGAGCTTAACAACAAAGCTACAAGGGGGAGCAGCATGAAGATCTTTTGCGAAAGATGCTTTGTTGGTAGGAGACTCCAAATCAGAGACAATCTTTCTGCTGAGGAAGCTACTATCTGTAAAATATTTGCCAATTGGAAAGATAAATAGCTGTAACTCGAATATAGTTTGATGAAGAAAAAAAGTATCTCCAACTAAGGCAATCCTACCCGCATTAAACAAGGCATTGATTAGAGAAACAAGTTTTTCCTCATCTCCTGAATCAAAACCAAGCTTATCCTCTTTTTCACCAAGAACCAACGATTTCACTGCAGAGAGGCTCAAGCCACTCCTTTCCTTCACTGGTGATGAACTTCCAGACGATGCAACAAAGTCTTTCACAGTCTTAGCCCTTTTTCCCGCTCTGGAAAAACGAAATCATAAGGTAGTAGTGAGAAAGCAGAGCGGATCATTGCAAAATGCTTTAGCCAAAGAATACATAATATTGGTGCACACATATACTACAACCTCAGGGATTACTACAAATTTAAACCTCAGTGGGTATATAACTGAATCTTTTGGGAAAAAAATTCGTCAGAAACTACATGAAGTAGAAAGAGGAAAAGATCTAAACTTATGTATAAAGACTCACTCGATTGCTGCAGCCAGCTGCTTCACAACGGATGCTGGAGGAATGCTATTCACATCAACGGCATTTAAAGATTCTACCAAGAAGCTGACATCAGATGCCTAGAAATTGGTGTTCAAAGATAAATAATATAAACACAGAGAAGCAAATAAAGTATAGACTACAGGAAAATAGCATGCTTTAAGAACGCCCTGTAGCAGCAAAAGCGATCTGAAAATTGGACCAGTTTGTAATACCTTGGCTTCTTGATCTTGCTTTGCTTTAAGAATAAACAAATTCTCGTCATAGAAAGGAGCAGCCATGGTTGAATCCTCAGCCTTGTCTTGATCTTCAACTTCTTTCCTCCCAATTCTCAAGTTTTTCAGTTTGTTTTGCCACTCTTGCTTCTTCCTAATATGTGCAGTTCTCCATCCCTGAGGCTTCACTTCATTCTCCTCCTGTTCCCAACATTTCCAATTAGCATAAACTATATAAAAAAAAAAGTACCTATGGTCACTCAACACTCTCATAGTATTCCATCAACTTCAGAAACGCAAAGAAAATTTCAACACCTATTACCTATATACACATCTCTTTACCAGTATCCAAAATGGTTCAAGTAAACAGCTTTCTTACTTCTCATCATCCCAAAATGGGTAATGGGAATAGCTTTCTACATCTCAAAATCCCAAAATTTCAAATCCTTTAAAATGTAGTTTAATCATTCCTATTCACATTTTCCCCAGATTTTTTTTTATAAAATCGAATCTGTTACATAAATGTGTGTATCTGTGCAAAGAACCTAACCTTATAGTCATTCTCATTCCTTGCTGATTGCTTCTCCTCCTCTTCAACAACAATTCCAATTCAAAAAAAAAATCAAATAAAATTCACCAGAAAAAAAGAAACTGAATTGAATTTGACTCTACGAAGAGAAAAAAACACAGAAATAGAATTCGAATTTGACAAGAGAGAAGAACCCCAAAAATAGAATCCGAATTAATCCTAAAAGAGACTAAAAAAACCAGAGGTGGAGCGATAAGCCTCTCTATCTATTCATCATCAGTCAAATTTTAGTAAATGAAGAGGAAAAAACAAAAACCAAAATCAAAGTCAAAAAAACTGAAGCGGAAGCTACGGGGGAAGAGAGAGAGGAATTGAAAAAATTATTAATACCAAGATCAGATTTGAGATCAGTGAAGACGCGCTCCGCTTTAGCAGCGGCGGAATTGAAGGCGGTTCTAGCTTTAGAGACAAAGGACGGCGGCGCCGTCTCCATTATCGTGCGCACCTGTACGTGCGCAAGTTATTAAAGTTTTTGTCTTTTATTTTTGTTGTTGTCAACTACACGACATTGAAAGATTTAGGAAATAGAGAAGACGAATAGAGAAGAAGAAGAAGAAGAAGAAGAAGGTGAGATCAACGAGGGGGGGGAGGAAGATGAATTTACGAAGACAATTGTCAATATTTAAATATTTCTTTTTCCCTAGATTTATTAGTACTTACAAAAAATGAGATTAGATTAGAGTAGTGTTTTTGCAATATGTGATTTTATGGTAATGGTATTTAATATAGTCTTTGTTCCAAACAAAAAAAAAAAAAAGG
>NC_025686.1:21430752-21450718 GCF_000633955.1 Camelina sativa | reverse complement strand
GGCAATCCTACCCGCATTAAACAAGGCATTGATTAGAGAAACAAGTTTTTCCTCATCTCCTGAATCAAAACCAAGCTTATCCTCTTTTTCACCAAGAACCAACGATTTCACTGCAGAGAGGCTCAAGCCACTCCTTTCCTTCACTGGTGATGAACTTCCAGACGATGCAACAAAGTCTTTCACAGTCTTAGCCCTTTTTCCCGCTCTGGAAAAACGAAATCATAAGGTAGTAGTGAGAAAGCAGAGCGGATCATTGCAAAATGCTTTAGCCAAAGAATACATAATATTGGTGCACACATATACTACAACCTCAGGGATTACTACAAATTTAAACCTCAGTGGGTATATAACTGAATCTTTTGGGAAAAAAATTCGTCAGAAACTACATGAAGTAGAAAGAGGAAAAGATCTAAACTTATGTATAAAGACTCACTCGATTGCTGCAGCCAGCTGCTTCACAACGGATGCTGGAGGAATGCTATTCACATCAACGGCATTTAAAGATTCTACCAAGAAGCTGACATCAGATGCCTAGAAATTGGTGTTCAAAGATAAATAATATAAACACAGAGAAGCAAATAAAGTATAGACTACAGGAAAATAGCATGCTTTAAGAACGCCCTGTAGCAGCAAAAGCGATCTGAAAATTGGACCAGTTTGTAATACCTTGGCTTCTTGATCTTGCTTTGCTTTAAGAATAAACAAATTCTCGTCATAGAAAGGAGCAGCCATGGTTGAATCCTCAGCCTTGTCTTGATCTTCAACTTCTTTCCTCCCAATTCTCAAGTTTTTCAGTTTGTTTTGCCACTCTTGCTTCTTCCTAATATGTGCAGTTCTCCATCCCTGAGGCTTCACTTCATTCTCCTCCTGTTCCCAACATTTCCAATTAGCATAAACTATATAAAAAAAAAAGTACCTATGGTCACTCAACACTCTCATAGTATTCCATCAACTTCAGAAACGCAAAGAAAATTTCAACACCTATTACCTATATACACATCTCTTTACCAGTATCCAAAATGGTTCAAGTAAACAGCTTTCTTACTTCTCATCATCCCAAAATGGGTAATGGGAATAGCTTTCTACATCTCAAAATCCCAAAATTTCAAATCCTTTAAAATGTAGTTTAATCATTCCTATTCACATTTTCCCCAGATTTTTTTTTATAAAATCGAATCTGTTACATAAATGTGTGTATCTGTGCAAAGAACCTAACCTTATAGTCATTCTCATTCCTTGCTGATTGCTTCTCCTCCTCTTCAACAACAATTCCAATTCAAAAAAAAAATCAAATAAAATTCACCAGAAAAAAAGAAACTGAATTGAATTTGACTCTACGAAGAGAAAAAAACACAGAAATAGAATTCGAATTTGACAAGAGAGAAGAACCCCAAAAATAGAATCCGAATTAATCCTAAAAGAGACTAAAAAAACCAGAGGTGGAGCGATAAGCCTCTCTATCTATTCATCATCAGTCAAATTTTAGTAAATGAAGAGGAAAAAACAAAAACCAAAATCAAAGTCAAAAAAACTGAAGCGGAAGCTACGGGGGAAGAGAGAGAGGAATTGAAAAAATTATTAATACCAAGATCAGATTTGAGATCAGTGAAGACGCGCTCCGCTTTAGCAGCGGCGGAATTGAAGGCGGTTCTAGCTTTAGAGACAAAGGACGGCGGCGCCGTCTCCATTATCGTGCGCACCTGTACGTGCGCAAGTTATTAAAGTTTTTGTCTTTTATTTTTGTTGTTGTCAACTACACGACATTGAAAGATTTAGGAAATAGAGAAGACGAATAGAGAAGAAGAAGAAGAAGAAGAAGAAGGTGAGATCAACGAGGGGGGGGAGGAAGATGAATTTACGAAGACAATTGTCAATATTTAAATATTTCTTTTTCCCTAGATTTATTAGTACTTACAAAAAATGAGATTAGATTAGAGTAGTGTTTTTGCAATATGTGATTTTATGGTAATGGTATTTAATATAGTCTTTGTTCCAAACAAAAAAAAAAAAAGGAATTTAATATCGAGAAATTGATTGGTTTAAATATTCCGGAACCAATTTCGAATCGAATTTGGAAAACTTGGTTTAGAAAACATACATAGCAATAGCAGTCCATAGAGAGAGCTTTTTTTTTTGTGTTGTATACTATAAAAGTTTAGTTATGTTCTTGTCTAGTTATATAACATGTTTGTAATGTTGAAATGGTCCAAACTTTTTTTGTCTGTGGAAATTCAACATTTGGGTAAAGTTTCATATATATTTTTTTGTTTGGGGGGGTCAATAGTCCAAACTTTCTTGTGGGTGTTTTTGTAACCTTCTTTAGTAGGAGTTGGACTGATTCCATTTCGATTTTTATTTTTCCAATTGTAACTAGGGATGTTGCTATCAATCCTAGGAATGATGTTGTAAAGAGTGATAGGCCGGTCCAGCCGTGTAATCAAGCCGGTTTTGTATAGTGACTACTACTACTACTACTAGCATTATGTCACGACTTTTTATAGATTTGGTCTTGCAGGGTTGGTTAACTTTGTTTTGAAATGGGGCAAGACCTGGCTTTGATTTTCTTTTTCGCAGCATTGACAAAAAAAAACTAATTTCACTCGGACCATTTTGATAGGGCTGAGATGGCTTGACGACCCACACGTTTTTTAACCACTACATTATAAATTTGTAACTAGTAATACCAACACTAGTTGTTTTAGATCATGGTTTTTAACCTTTTTATAATGGTTGCTTGACTCGGTATTACTACTCATTATCTGATTAGGGTCGTTTCTAGATTTTCGAGTATACCATTGACGATTTAAAAGTGTTGTTGCACTTTCTTAATTTAAGAAAGAACAAGTCATCACATAATCAAATATATGGTAGAAGAGGTCATAAGATCCATTGTTTTGAGTACTTGAGTTTATTGGTTCGATATGTGATTCTGAGCTTTAGATTAGGTCCATTAGGAGAGAGTTAAATGAAATATAGGAATAATTAATTAAATATTAGCGAATAAATATGGGAATAATTAATTAAACATTAGCAAATACTTAACAAAATGCGGGGATAGCTCAGTTGGGAGAGCGTCAGACTGAAGATCTGAAGGTCGCGTGTTCGATCCACGCTCACCGCAATATTTTGTGTTTTTTTTCCTTCTTTTTTTTTTTCTTGTTGACATTCTTCGTATTGAAAAGATTTTTGTTCAAGAGAAATATTCCCGAAGACACTCAAATATTAACCCTCCTGAAAGAAACTCAGAATCTCGATCGTATAAAACATATTAAATGACGTTAATAAATCGTTTGTTTACATTCAATTGTATAATGACATTTAATGACATCTCAGGTCTCAATACTTCATGTTCAATTACATAGAATGATAGAAACAATAGAAACAATTAATTGTCATCAGTAGGTATGACTTATAGACTTATAGTAGTACAATAGGTTTTTAATTTATTTATCAACAACGACTTACGATATTTGTTTTTTTTTATAAAGCTTTAATTAATTACTATTCATATTTTAATGACTTGCAAGTCACGATATCTAAATATCATGACCCATCGTGGCCTGACATCCCCTACACACGACCAAGTTCAATTCAAAGAAAGTAAGAAAAATTACGCCGAGAGTGAAGAACTAGCTAAACCGGGACCAATTTTCCGGTCGCTGCTGCTAAATTGGGAAATGAACTTGACCGGTGGCAATTGAAGAAGAGGATCAACATGTTGGTGTGTTGCAAACTTACAAGGAAGCTCAGGGGCATTGTACTCGATAATAATTAACTTATAGTATCAGCTTAATGATGTTGTAGTATTAGTATATGTTGATCTATCCGGTACAACTCTGGTATACCGGTTTATAAAGTAGAAACAGAGAAAAGCTAGTAAATTAAAATTTTAAAACTTATATATTTCGTTGGTAACAAAATTAGTACGTATATGAATACAAATCAAGTCTCCAAATCCCATTTGTCTACTTAATTATGTACTCTTCCCAAAAAAAATAAAGACCGAAGCGTGTATATATTGATCATGTAGAGACCAATTGAGTGAGAGTTATAGGAGACGAGTAATGTGAATCATCAGATAACATAAGGTCGACGATGGTCCGAGCAGCAGCTTCTGTGGGATGACCATAACGATCCCAAAAAAGATATTTGGTTCTGTCTGAACATAACTTTGCCAAGGGAAGACAAGGAAGGTCCGCGTTCAATTCGCCACCATTTCCACAACATGCTGATGTAACGTCCGCAAAACCTGAAATAAGAAAAAACGACAACGGTTTTGTTTTTTTCCGTGTTAGATACACGTTGGTTTATCGAAAAAAAAAAAAGATACACGTTGGTTCAATCTTGTTTGCTAGCATGTTCTTTTCTTCTTTTCTAGTACTATCACCACTTTGGTAGTTTGGTACGTGGATCATGTGTGTTGTGTTGTGTCCCCTCATCTTTATAGTGATCCCACTTTGGAACTTTTCGGTTGCTTGGCATTTGGAATTTATGGTTTTTTATAATATTCTTTGTTAACTGTTATCTTAAAAACTTCTAAAAATATTTGTATTACTTGGTAAAAACTATATGGTCTTACATATATATTCAAGACATGTAAACTATTTCTGTTTACTATCAAAATTTTATTGTTTGAAATATATAATTTTAATACCTTTAGGAAGAAATATTTCATGTGAACTAAGATTTTAGATTGATTATTACTAGATCTCTTTATAAGTTTTTTAGATTAAATGAAAGAGAAGTCAAACATAATTGAAAGAATACAAAAGTTTGTTTACCAATCTAGTGACATGTAATCTGAATAGTTTAATGTGGTTCATTACTCACAATTTCAGGATATATATAGTATATGGTTTGATTTCAGTTTGATTATATATCCCTATTTTTCATCAATGGTGATAAGAAAATGTTAATACCCAAAATATCAATATCATCAACGTACCGTAAGGGGCGGGATTGGAGATAATGTCTTCTAAGGACTTGAAGTTGTCAAAGTAAGTGTACGTCATTGAGCCTTGCAATTCTTGTTTGAGTTGTTGCAGCATTTTTACTAGAGCATCGTTATACAAAGAGCACCACATGTTTGCATCTCCGTCACATTCATGGATTGTCGAGTTCTTCGCTCTTTTTCCCGGTGTGCAACCGATCGGCCCTACCCCGATTATAAGGAATCTACGCGCACCAGTATAGTGAATTCTCTGTTGATACAATTTTCAATAAATTTAATCATCATCCAAATATATAACGAAGATCACATGAATGCTTGATATTATTTTGTTTAATACCTTTAATTGCTCTTTGAGTTTATCAGCCATTAATTGTGTGTATTGTTGAGGATTGCTCTGTTGTCGGAGTTTGAACGATCCAAAATAGTCGAAAAGATCGTTACTTCCTATAACAATAGTAAATAGAGATTTCAATAGGTGAGCTTGTGCTTCTGATGGTTCAAGCTGAGTCGTGAGATCGTTATGAATAGAGAGCCAATTGTTCACTTGCTTTGATAAAGGAATAGCTTGTCCCTGAAAACATATAAGTAAAGGCTTTAACAAATTAATAACAAATTGCGGGGATAGCTCAGTTGGGAGAGCGTCAGACTGAAGATCTGAAGGTCGCGTGTTCGATCCACGCTCACCGCATANTTTTTTTTTTTTTTTTTTTTTTTTTTTAATATATATATATATATGTCCGAAAACAATCAAGTAGTATAATTTACTCTCGCAAATGAAACTCAGAATCTCGATTTATTTAATGACATTTAATCGTTCGATTAGCATAATGACATCTCGAGTCTCAATACTTTTCAATTACATACTGTAGTAACATTTTATTGTGATCGGGTAGTATATGAGTTTTCTAATTTATCTATCAACAACGACTAACACGATTTTTCTTTTAAGTTTTAAAATTTTATTTTCTGTTTAGTTAAATTACTAAATTAATTATTCCCTGATGATAAATCATAGATGAATGACATATATCATATACTTGAAATCTTTCGCCTAACTTTCGGTATGAAATAAAGCTGGCCATCGAATCAATACTCTATTCCATTCTCTTCCAGAACTTTTAAATATATTATGGAAGATCATATATATTTAGTTATTTATATAAACTTACAAGTTTTTGGTCGGAACCGTTAAAGATTCCGGCTCCACCGGAAGCAAAATTCACACCGGTCACGGCGGCAGATTTTCTCGTTTCCCTTTCTAGTAGGCCTCTAAGTGAGAGGTACGGTGGCGGTAACGGTAAACCAAATTTCTCAGCTAAGCAACCCAACAAAAACAAAAACAAGGTTTAAATTAATAAATTACCAAAAACACAACTCTCTCGTACATGAAACTCGACTTGGCAACATTCTCGAGTACTACAAACATTGACGTCCACAACTAACTTAATCGTTAGAAAACTTCGTGTAACATTATCTTTATAAAAGTATTATATTTTTCAATGTCTGACCATTTTCTTTTATAAAGTATAAGTTCGTGAATATATTTAATTTTAATGGACAGCACGTCACGCTATCTAAATCGAACCAATCGTGGTCTGCCATAACATGACATACCAACACTATCAACTTCGTTTCATACAAAAGAAAAATAAAAAAGCCACCGGAGAATGATAAATAATAATCCTGATAATAATGACAACTCACCGATAGCATCGGCGGCGTTCTTGCCGTTACAGAATCTTCCGGTGGGTTTCTTGTTCGGGAAATCGACGCCGTTATGTGGATAGTTAGATTTGGATATTGATATTGGTAAGTAGTTATTGTTTCCGGCATCAACTAAAGAATCTCCGAACACGTATAATCCCGGAATCGAAGCTAATTTCCCGGTCGCAGCTTGTAAACCGGGGAATGAATCGAACCGGAGTAAACCAAGAAAGAGGAGAAAGATAGTGACGAGAGGTGTGTTGTTCGCCGGCATGTTTGTTTTTTTTTTTTTGGTTTTTCTGGCGAACTCTTTTAATGTGGTGTTGTTTCTCAGAGACTCTCGGGAGTTTGTAAGAGAGATGTAAACTTAGTGAGGGTTTTTATAGAGGGAAGAGAAATGTGAATTCTTAAGAAATTAACAAAAGCAGAAAAATAAAATAAAGACTGCTAATGTGAAAAGAAGGAAAAAAATTTAAAAATCAAGTATGTAGCTAGGCAGCTTCTTTTGTTGTGTCATTGTCAGACAGACCATGATTTGTGTCACTTCTTGTACTATGGTATTTCCTGTGACTGTTATGGCAATTTCAAATTTGTTACAGTGTGTTGCACCGAAAACAATAGATTTGAACCCATTTTATACATCTCGACATATATCAGCTTTGCATATCAATCATATTAGTTTTGTCTATATTGATCTAGTTTTATCTTGATATTAATGTAAATTTCATAATTAAGGTTTGGAATTACTTATAGAATAAGCAAAGCTTCTCTTTTGCCAAATTTTTAAAAAGGGGAAAGGGAAACCGAAAGAGTTGGGAGTTTCTATACTATTTATCGTGCTTTTTTTTATTTAGGTACGCAAATATAGAAAGTTATATGAGTTCTGATTAGTTATAAATAATATTCTTTCCATTCCAAATAATTGTTAGGTTTACATTATTTATTGTGCGTTTTGCTAAAAGTACGTTAACTAAGTATTTTTTTTTGGAAAAATGTTGAGTTGTTCGATGGTCATAAAATTATATTCCTTTTGTTTCGAACTGATAATATTTTTTTCTCTCACAAATTATAAATTTCACTAGTTTATTTCTTGATTTAACTCTATCATTTTCTACTTTGTTTTAATTAAAAATGATTGTAAATAAGAATACACTGTAATTCCAAATATAGTTTTCTATTCGTGTGGAGACCCAAAACATCTACTAATTGGAAAGAGTGTTTTATACTATCAACTTTATTGTTTTTAGTCTTTTTAGTATAGTAAAGTACTGTAGTTTACTACATCATCCTAATTCCTACATAATCTATATATCATGCGAATTACCATCATGTAGTGAATATGAAAAGTTTGATTTTGGACAATTTTTTTTTTAAAAAAAGAAGATTGAGTTTGATCCGAATTGTAATCATCGTGAGATACATGATCATTCTCAATTATTATTTTGCAAACAAGTCAAACTTCTAGATTTTTTTTGTTTGTTTTGTTATCTTTTCAAGGCTCCAAGCCATATAATAATAATATCTTTATGGATGTACTTTCTTGCACTAAAGTTGAGATGTGCACCACCAAAACTTGCATCGTATGCATTTTTAGCCCATGCAGTATCACATTTCCATTATCTTATATATAAATTATATAGTTTATATAAATATACTATGTGATTTGAATGATAGAGATATGAGTCAAACAAAATCGACGAGGAACGCGTCTTACGAATAATTACATAAAGTAAAACTTGTGAAACAAAAATGTATCCCTAATTCTGACTAGATTAACTGATTAAGTTTTGGTCGGTTAGAAGAATTCTAGGCGAACTGATTATAAATTAGATGTTTAGAACTTACTGAAAAATGAAAAATCATTTTAACTCAACCATGTAGTGATGTAGGTAGTCCCTTTGTAAAATTGTAAGATGTCAAAATAATTCATTATACTTCATGAGCTGTTCAGTTCGAGGTTTTTATAAGATCAAACTAGATATGTTTTCTAAATTTCATTTAATAAATAGATTAGGTGCTTGAGTTCAATTGTATTGAAAAGTTATTATATCCACGAAAATTCTAATACGTTCTGAGTTACCGTATAGTTCATACTCGTTTTCATTTGTCAGTTCAATAAAGGACGTAAAAATGATTCGTCAGTCACTTCATGAGCTGATTTTTCAGAAAGTCATTTTTAACGCGTGTTCACATCGTATAATTTGTATGCATGTCTTTGTTTTTGCGTTGAATTGCTAAGAAATAATTTTGGAAAACTGGCGTAGTATTTTAAAGTCAATTTACAACTGATGTTTTAAAGTTAAAAAACAGACGCAAATTTAGTTTAATTAAAATATTGTAAAATGACAACACTTTGATATACATTAATTTCGTATACTGTTTTGAATCTGCAGAAGATGTATTATGGCTGCATTGTGATTTTTACAAGATTGTACCATGGATAAATAAAAAATGTGAAAACTGATAATTATTGAATAGAACAATGTCATATAAGTATCAATTAACGGCGATATAGTCTAAACTCTAAAGTAAGATACTACTACATAAATTGCTTATGCTTAAATAGATACAACACTCAAAAATAACAAAAGCTAAGAATTATAGTAATGAATTAAAGGAAGTCTTTAACCAAAAAAAAAAAAACTAAATGAAGTCTCTTTAATGGTTGTAGTGGTCATTGTCAGTTTGTCACCGTGTCAACTGGGCTAGTCCCCGCACCACGCTAAGTTTCAGAAATTGCGAGAAAAACCGTAAACAAAGAAACTAATTCATTGCATTCACATAAATAAAAACAACAACAAAACAGACATCGTTCATACATATCCCATATCGATAAGATATATAAATCCCCCATACGTAACGAAAGAAAACAAATTACTACATAATAGGAGAATATGAGATTGGCTGATTAGGAGAAGTCAATATTGCAATTTACAAATATATGTTATTTTACTATTTCCTCTCTAAATATATTCGTACATATGACTTGTTATATATATGTATTTTTGTTTTAGTTTTGTAGAGAACGACTATTAAATATGTGTTTGTGAACGACTTTGTAAATATTGTATTTTCCACAAGTTTACACACAGATCAAATCATTTATCTGAAATTCCGAAACCAAAATATCCAGCTAGGTAGAAGATTTTACTATTTAGAGCTGGTTATGCTTTCGAGTACTATTTAATTTTTGTGTCCGTACTAGGCGAGTACTAAACTATAGTAGTATCAAATTTAGCTAAATAAATACCACTAGTATTAGCTTTATCAAAATTATCAACCAGCAGATCTTGAATACACAAGTTCACCACCACCTAAGGTTTGGATTTTAGTTTGATGTCGGTATATTATTTAGTCCATGCATAATGCCGAAACATATGAATACTCTTTAGGAAGATTTGCAAATAACTACAAAATTTATTTGTCCTTTTGGTGGATTGATTTGATTTACTTATATTCGGGTATATATAAATAACATCAAAAGGCTAATTTAAACGGTTTTAGTACGGTAAAACAGATTAGGACACTTTGACCTAAACGAAACTCCTAACATATTGTAGATCACTGCACGATTGTGCCATATATATAGTATAAATAGAATAATTTTATTGATTAACAAAACCACGTGCCAATTACTGTGTAATCTTTGCGACCAAAATACGTCTACTCTACCCAATTATTACGTCTATGCATATACGTACACACAACTAGTATGCAAACAACTACGGCCTACCTGTAATTTCAGTAACTAACAGTGATTAATTTTGCTAATAATTAGTTCGTCAACGAATCAAACTAATTTATGAACGGATCAATATATATTATAAACAAATGAGAATTTTAGATAAGAGGTGGTACCTTGGGAAAAGAGATTCACCGTAAAACGTGGGATTGTCGACGTCGAACATCTCATTCAGATCGGTTAGTTTACAACTCCGCTGACTCTCGGTTCTAATATTGAATACTTTTTCTATTTACGTACAGTATAATTTATACGTTGAATGTTGATTCATGATTAATTTGGTACACGTAACGCAACCAACAATATGAAAAAATTATAAATCTTTTGATTGTTGCCACCAATCACGCCATTAATATTATATTACTACTTCCTACGTTTTTTTCTATAGGATGCTTAAGCTAAAAAGCAAGAAGATTATATGATATTTTGGATGCGTTTTCAATAGAAAAACATTTAGTTAATATAACTAAAAATAATACAACCAATAATAAAATAAGTCAACCAAATAGAATACCTGAATGATATAAATAGTAACAAAACATCACAAAAACACAAATATAAAATATACATGTATATCGTTTGCCTAAACTAGTCTATAATAATAATTAATAAGTCAAAGTTGTATTATTCTGTTTTAGGGTCTTGGGTCATTTCCTTCGTGGGCTTTTTGTTTGTTTGTTTTGTTCGTGTCAAAATTAATTAAAGCTTACCAACCTAATTTAGAAATATTCAAAGCCAGCCCAGTAAAAACAAAATTCATCAGATATACTATACTAGTGGTTAAGCTTACTAATTACTATCAGCTATAAAATGGTAACTGAAGAAATTGGTACGATAAATATTCGAGATTAAATAATTTGTGAAAATCCAAAAGCTCACATTAGCGTTCACGAACATTATTTCCAATAAAAAAAATAAAATTGTTTTGGTTTGAGAATTGAGATTATACGGCAAACTTAGACTTAGACATGCATCATTATGATTTTAACACATTTATTAATCTCGTTGTAATCTACATAACTAGAGGCTAATTGCAAAGAGATTAGTCAAAACAAACATGTATGTGTTCGTTCATACAGTATCAGTTTTTGTTTACATGTAATGTAATAAATAGAGTGTTGTTGAAAGGTCAGCAGAACTCAGGAGAGAGTAAACGCATAATAATGTTCTGATGATTGTGGGACCCTTTAGTGTTATCTTCTTCTTCTTCTAAATCGTCTGATTCTCTCGATGTTGATGTAATTTGGACGGTTCAGATTTAATTCAAGTTCCTAAACAAAAAAATGATTTCTTTTATTATTACGTCTCTAACAAATAGTAGTACTATGCTAAAATCAAATATGGAGAAGTCAACCGTGTTTATTTATTTGCTGTCTCAGTTTTTCGCATTTTAATTATTTGAGAATAATTTTAATTCATTGATTTTTTAAGAGTGTCAATATTAGAGAAAAATGACTTCAAACCATATTTGTAGAGAGTTTTGAATCTCTCACGCGTATTATATGTGGCGCGTTCACAAGTAAGTTAACACATGATGACATGCATGGTCGAGTCACAAACATTTGAAGTGTGACCACAATGACAAACATTTTGATGAAATAACATTGGATCCAATAAAAATACAGTAAAAAGTTTTTAACAGTTGGGAAAACGATTACAAACAAGTTAAAGAGATAGAAAAAGTTGGTAATACATAAATTGACAAGAGTTTCCTATCGTTTTTTTTTTCCGCTTGAACTTTACCATTGTATCCATTGGTCACAATAGCAATGGTGTATCTGACGTATTGCAACAAGAAAGGTATACCAATTATTACGCCCATAATACTTGAATTCAAATTTACCTCAAGAGACAATCATGTATTATTAGATTGAACAAGACTCCATCATAGGTTCAAATTAAATCAAATTTTCCTACCAATTGAGCAGCCTGTATATGAACCTGTCATGCATATTTGGAGAATATATTTCTAGTATAAGTGGTTAGGCTGTGTACGTTTTGTCAAAAAGGATGGGACAAAAAAAGGTTACACTTTTGAAAATATAGGCGCCGTGTCATATTTTTGTTCGCAAAATTCTCAATTACTCCCAAGTTGCACATTCTCCTCTTAATTAGTTTTTTTTTCTTCTTCTTCTTTTCTCTTAACCTTTAATTTTCAACCTTTCTTTCTCTCCAAAATAAACATTTCACAAAAGTCCATCACTAGTTAATTTATCTCACCATACTCTAAGTTTAATACTCCCTCTGGTTTTTTTTACTTGTCATTCTAGACTAAAATTTTTGTTTTCCAATACTTGTCGTTTTAGGTTTCCAATGCATATGTTTGACAAAAATACCAATTTTATCCCAACTATTTTAATGATTTGACCAATGAAAAAATTAGAAAATGTATTAAAGAAGGGGTATAATAGAACATTGATCTATTTTCTTAATTTGTGTGCAAAGCTCTAGAACGACAAGTAAAAAAAACCGGAGGGAGTAATATTTTTTTCTGTATATGTATTGTGGTAAAAAAAAAAATTACTTTTTTCCGGAACAGCAATTAAAAGAGGATAGTCAGAAACAATAATGAAAAATTCAGATGTTGTACTTCCAATTCAAAACGTGTTTATCCATTTTTGGTACTTTCAAAACGCAAAAATCCATAGACCTCTCTACTCGTTCTACTAGTTAAACTTCTGATTAATGAATAAATATTAATCTACACTTTAAAGGAAACAAAAAAGTGCTTAGTGTTAAAGCGCGTGAGTAAACGTGTCCAAAGCATCAAATAAGAAATTGATGACGTGGAAAATAAAATTAATAAAAAAAACTAGTAGCCGGGGCAACGTCGTCTACTGACGCCGTTTACTTCACGCAGTTTTTTTTGAACACATCAGGTTTATCCGAACCTGAGGTTCAGACTTAAGTTCGGTTGACCCAACGTTACTTCATTTTCTTCCTTTCTCTCTCCTACCCGGGAAAAAAAAAATTAGAAAGTTGGAGAGAGAGAGAGACCTTAGCTGTATAGAGAGAGAGAGAGAGAAAGGGGGATTTGGGTGTGCACTGAGTTCGATAGAAGAAGAAGAAGAAGGATGAGTCAGATCGCGAGACGGAGGAGGAAAGGTCGTCCGTCGAAGGCGGATCTGGCGGCGCGGCGGTCGTCTCCTGGTGAATCGGGATATGAGCTCCGGCGAGGTCAAAGGCTGCGGAATGTGAGGTACAACTTCGATTTCGACGATTACTTCGACGAAGAGGAAGAGGATGATGTGGAAGAGGAGAAGAGAAAGCAGAGGAAGCTGAAGCAAGTCCTTAAGCTGAACCAGAGCCGTGCTAGAGCTGACCCTCCGATTAAGAAGAGTAGAGCGCGTGTTAGTCACGCGTCTGATTATGAAGAAGAAGAGGAAGAAGATGATGATGACGAAGAACCAGAAGAGGAGGAAGAAGATGCGAGTGAGAAGAGGCAAGTGAAGAAGAGGAAAATTAACCGTCACGAGGATGAAGATGATGATGAAGATGAGGAAGAAGAAGAAGAAGAAGAAGAGAAGGATTGCGATGTGGAAGAGGAAGAGGTAGAAGAAGAGGGAGATCAAGATGATGAAGAAGAAGATGATAAGGTATGTACGGAAACCCTAGAAATTGATGAGCTTTATTGCAAGAGTTGAGAGATAGGTTTCAGTGTTTCACTCTGTAGCTCTGTGGTAGTTGCTTGCAATGAGAGTGTTGTGTGTTGGGGAGAGATACTTAAAACTGTCGGGGTCAACTGTCCCAAAAAAAAAAAAAGATAAAAAAAAACTAACTGATGCTGTCTCACTCCTTCCCTTCTCTCTCTTCCCACAGAATCTGATCACGCTTCTCACCTTTCTCTCTCCATTGCCCATTATCTTTCTCTTTCTCTCTCTTAATTGTAGATGTGTTGTTGTTGTTGTTGTTTGTGTCACACTATCTCTGTCAATCACTTCTGTCTTATTTTGTTTTGTTTGTCTGGTATTGGATTTTGATTCAAAAGACATTTTTGAGGTTTCTGATATGTGGTTACATGTCTGCATATTTTATTCAGGAGAGGAAGAAGAGTAGCGCTTCTGGTATCAGTGGTATGATGCATTTTCTGTGTTACTTACTTGGTATTGAGCTTTGATTATCATGAGTTCATGACTTATCTCATTTCTATCTCTTTTGGTGTTTTAATTAGGGACTCAGTGTGATCACTCTTTAGAAACAACACCTATCCTTGACAAGAAGCCGTTGAAGTTGATCCTTGACAAGCTTCAGAAGTACACTACTTGGAATCCCTTCTTTCTTTCTTTCCTGATGTCTGTGATTGCGTTATCACATTGTTTAAATTATCTTCTTTTTTTTTTTCCAAACAGGAAAGACATATATGGTGTGTATGCAGAACCGGTTGATCCTGAAGAGGTAATAGTATTATCTCTGAGCATTCCGTTTGGCAATTGGAGTTTGAAGTTGTCTTATTTGATATATTTTGTTTTGTATTTGTAGCTTCCTGATTATCATGATATGATAGAGCACCCCATGGATTTTTCCACTGTGAGGAAGAAGCTTGCCAATGGATCGTATTCTACATTAGAAGAGCTTGAGGTGGGTGATAAGTTTGTTTCTCTTTTCAGGATATTTGCTTCTTTGTAGAATAATCCGTTTGTGATAACACTGCTCTAGTGTATTTGCTAGGATTAGGTCTATAATCCATTGTTTATATCGTTGCTAAGCTGGTTTTGGAACTGTATGTTTTGACTGCAGGGAGATGTCTTGTTGATTTGCTCAAATGCGATGCAATACAATTCCTCAGATACTGTGTACTATAAACAGGTAATATAACATTTTCATTTTTGTCACCAATTATTTGTTTTTTTTGCATTAGTTTTTACTTCCTGCCTGCCGGGATATTGAACTCCGTTATATATTGAATCATTTCTATTCAGGAAATGTTATATTACCTGTTTATAGTACACAGGTAATATTGAACTCCGTTATATATTGAATCATTTCTATTAGGCAAGGACTATTCAGGAAATGGGGAAGAGGAAGTTCGAGAAGGCACGGATTAAGATTAAACGTGCTGAAAAAGAGCTGAAAACAGATGAAAAGGTGAAACCTGGTAGCTCTGTGAAGAAGCAAGTTAGGCAGCCTTTCAGTCGAAATGGTCTAGAGCCCGTATGTTCTGATTTCTCCTCTGGTGCAAACCTTGCTAGTGGAGGAGCTTCTCAGACCGAGCCTGTTTCCACTCAAACTGGCGGACCTGAAAAGCACAGCTACATGGATGTGCCTTTTGAGGGAACCACATCCTTGGCAGACAGTCTAGAGAAAGCAGAAGACTTATCATCTGGTATGATTCTTTGTTATATGATTTTCTAATACTTCTCTCTCCAAGAAGATATTATCTTTCATTGTTTCTAACCTACAATTTGGGGTTTTCCATTTTTACACCTCTTACAGGAAAGGGTCTCTTTGGTAGATGTGGGAGGAAGCTGTCAATTGGTGAGGAAGACCGCCGTGCAACTTATGGAAATTGGGATCAGCAAGACGATGAGAGATCTGATTCCATTTTCTCAACATTTGAGAGTGAAATCAAGCAGTTTGTTGCTGTAAGTGATAATCATTATGTCCAAAGTCTCATTCCTGCTATTTTCAGTCTCTTTTATTATTTAGTAACCTTCTTGACTAAATCTTTTCCCCGTATCATCAGGTAGGACTTCATGCAGAACATGCATATGGTAGGAGCCTTGCACGCTTTGCTGCTACTCTTGGACCCGTTGCATGGAAAATAGCTTCTCAGCGAATCGAGCAAGCACTACCTGCAGACTTTAAGTTTGGTCGGGGCTGGGTTGGAGAATATGAGCCGCTTCCTACACCAGTACTTCTATTTGAAACCTGCACACCTAAAGAACCACCTAAAGAAGCATCTGTGTTTTCAAAACCCAAGTCAAATGCTACTGCAAAGAAGAATGAGTTTTTGTTTAAGACTCCTCTACCTACAAAGGAACAACAGAGCAGTAGACCCGTTCGAGATGGAAACCGTCCTTTCCCGTTTCCAACATCCATTGGTGCTGTGTCAGAAGGGATTCCATCTTTTGTCGCTACTCAAGTAGGAAACCTAAAATCTATGAGCCAGCATGAATATCAAAATCCTTCCCCTCTAGATTTTGTCAAGCCTCAAACTAGGATCTCTCAGCAAGTAGAGCTGAATTTACCACCACCAGCAGAACCAACCAATTCTGGTTCTGCTTTTGTTTCGGAACACCGAAGCTTTGGAAAATCAGATACAGTGGCATCATACAGGTCATCCAGTGACATGATGAGGAGCATGACCACTACAGATTCTGAACATTATAAGCATCAGATGACTACTAACGGGATCTTCCCTGGTGGATTTAGTAATGGCAAAGTCTCTCCCAGTGTGAACAACAGATTGTTTGATCTATCTACTGATTCTGCTAATCAGATGAGTCGCACAGCAACAACTTCACAACAACCCATGAGAGAACAGAGTCATCAAAGCCACAGCGAACAAGCACAGTTTATGAGAAACTTCAATGAGAAGGCTCGAACACAGCACAACTCCACTCATAATGACCTTAAAGCTAATAATATTCCTCCCAATGTCTCATCACCACTATCCGCAAGAAGTGAAGATACAAGCAATGCTTCTGTAGCAGCAGCACGAGCATGGATGTCTATAGGAGCTGGAGGGAATAATAGTAAACAAACATTTGAAAATCATAGTATTCAGAAAAGCAGCCAGATATCTGCAGAGTCCTTGTATAATCCTTCAAGGGAACACCAACTTCACCAACAAGCTTTTACATCGAGAGACCCCAAAGAGACACAGTTCCATCCTCAAAAGAATGGTTTCCCTTTCCAGACATTTGTGCAGCAACAGCCTGTCCATGGGATGATGAACGGAGGATCCCAACAACCATTTCAGAACAACCGACCAATTGTTTTCCCTCAGATGGCTGCTCCAACTTCTGATTTCACAAGATTCCATGTCCAGTCCCCATGGCGAGGAGGCATTACTCCACAAGTCCAGTTAAAGCACAGACAAGAGAATCTCAATCT
Organism: Camelina sativa; assembly: GCF_000633955.1. Taxonomy (NCBI): domain Eukaryota; kingdom Viridiplantae; phylum Streptophyta; class Magnoliopsida; order Brassicales; family Brassicaceae; genus Camelina; species Camelina sativa. Next base: position 21,433,265 of record NC_025686.1, on the reverse strand, counting down.
CCCTCCAGATTTGAACATCGGAGTTCATTCGCCTGATTCTCCTGCAAAACAGTCTTCTGGTGTTCGAGTCGATTCCCAACAGCCTGATTTGGCGCTACAGCTCTAAAAAAAAACAGCCAATCAAGAACAAGCCTAACAATTTCAAGGAGGCTCTGGAGTACCACTGTCCCAAGCAAATGTTATCGCCACAGCATTTTTGTGCTCATCTTTGCATCAGGTGATAAAAAGGCTGGATATGTAATTGATCGCTGGGGAAGAAAACGGAAACAAACAAAACCCCTAGAGCTGTTTAACCTGGTGAGTCGACATGTGAATCAATATCTTGTACTTAGGCTTCTTTATTTTTTTTGGGATGTGGTTAGTTTTGGTTTGAGGTTCAAGCCGGTTTAGAGTCATCAGTCTAGTGATCTAAGAGTTGAAATTGGAGAATGTTTACTGATATCGACGCCCTGGTTAGCTAACTATTTTCCTAACTTAGATGTTCAATCAAACCAATCTAGTTCTCGATTCACCTGATTCCATGAAAGTCTTTGGTCTTCCTACACTTCTCTATTTGTTATATATATATATATATATAAATGGATTATTATAGTATATGATGATAATAATACGACCATAGTGAAGGTTGTTTGGTCGAGTCTTTGTGTCTAAATTATGGCACACACAAGTGGGTACGGTTGCGTCATTTGCTTTGAAAGAAGGAAAGGTCACAACAAGTGGTTCAAAGATAAGAAAAGATACCATAAGGCATCATGGTATGGATAAAAGAGTATTAATTAATGAGATAAAAGAGTATTAAAATAACAACTAAATCTTTCTATTTAGTTGTAATCTCCGGATTCTGTAAGAATTCGACATACGTACACCTGACTGTTGGGAACGCCGAGTAATAGAATCTGATAATCTTGTGTTTATCTATCCAAACTGACAGTTCTGTAAGAAATAAAAAAGGTGTTATTTGCAAGTTGAAAACACGTGACCAATCTTTGTAAAAATAAGCTGTTTCTACATGTATAAAAATAGCTAATCATGTAAAAAGTAAGTCGTATGATCAAATCCTGATTCGCATGTATTAAAAGAAGACACAGTTGTAGTATGAACACAAAGCGCGTTACAAATGTCATTGCCTAAAATATAAGGTAAGAAAAAGAAAAAGAAAAACATGTGTAAAATACAAGAAAAAACAACCGATCTTGTGAGTTGTCTTAAGAAGACTTGTGTTGTGTCCAGAGAAACAAACACTGTTAATTTCTTTCTGTCTCTCCTCTTTTTTATTTATATCTCTTTTAATTTCTTGTTTTTTCCGTTGTAATTTTTACACCGGAAAATTACCAAAGTTACCTCTTCTTTCTGTTTTCTCCCTCTTCGTCCATCATTTGTCACAGTAAAAAGAAAAAAACAAAGCAGAGACAACAAATATTTTTTTGATGGCCGAACTTGGGGGGTGAAAATCACTTTGTGGGTCTCACCTTTCTCAAATCCCCCCAATCATAAGCCTTTCCGACGACGATACAAACTCTGTTTTTTTTCTTTTTAGTTTCTTTCTCTTCTTGAATCGGCAAGGGAAGAAGCTATGATCATGTACGGAGGAGGAGGAGGAGGAGCAGGGAAGGACGGTGGATCCACCAATCACATATCAGACGGAGGAGTGGTATTGAAGAAAGGTCCATGGACTGCGGCTGAAGATGAGATACTTGCTGCGTACGTTAGAGAGAACGGTGAAGGAAACTGGAACGCTGTTCAGAAAAACACAGGTTTGGCTCGTTGCGGCAAAAGCTGCCGTCTTCGATGGGCTAATCATCTCCGTCCTAATCTCAAAAAAGGTTCTTTCACCGGCGATGAAGAACGTCTCATCATTCAGCTTCATGCTCAGCTTGGTAACAAATGGGCTCGCATGGCTGCTCAGGTATATAAACAACTAACCTAACACCTAGTTACTTGCGTTAAACGGAAACTAATCTTTTCACAAATTTGTATAATTAGTTGCCGGGAAGAACAGACAACGAGATCAAGAACTACTGGAACACGCGTTTGAAACGCCTCCATCGCCAAGGACTTCCTCTTTATCCTCCAGATATTATCCCTAACCATCAACTCCATCCACATCCACATCAACAACAACAACATCATCATCAACAACAACAACAGCATAACCATCATCATCAGCAAATGTATTTTCAACCACACTCTTCACAACCAAACACACCATCATCCTCACCTCTTCCATCTCCAACACCACTAAACGCAAACGCAAATTCCCCATCATCCTTCACTTTCCATACACCAACCGCTAATCTCCTCCATCCACTTAGCCCTCACACTCCAAACACACCGCAAACTCCTTCTCAACTCTGTTCCACACCGCCTCCACCGCCACTCTCCTCTCCTTTATCTTCCCCTCGCAACAACCAATACCCGACTCTTCCTCTCTTCGCCCTCCAACATTCCCAAACCAACAACAACGACGCAAATTTCACTTTCCCTAGACCTCCACCTCTCCTTCAACCGCCTTC
>NC_025686.1:21421311-21430568 GCF_000633955.1 Camelina sativa | reverse complement strand
AAGGACTTCCTCTTTATCCTCCAGATATTATCCCTAACCATCAACTCCATCCACATCCACATCAACAACAACAACATCATCATCAACAACAACAACAGCATAACCATCATCATCAGCAAATGTATTTTCAACCACACTCTTCACAACCAAACACACCATCATCCTCACCTCTTCCATCTCCAACACCACTAAACGCAAACGCAAATTCCCCATCATCCTTCACTTTCCATACACCAACCGCTAATCTCCTCCATCCACTTAGCCCTCACACTCCAAACACACCGCAAACTCCTTCTCAACTCTGTTCCACACCGCCTCCACCGCCACTCTCCTCTCCTTTATCTTCCCCTCGCAACAACCAATACCCGACTCTTCCTCTCTTCGCCCTCCAACATTCCCAAACCAACAACAACGACGCAAATTTCACTTTCCCTAGACCTCCACCTCTCCTTCAACCGCCTTCATCCCTCCTCGCAAAACGGTACAACAATGCTAATACTCCTCTCAATTGCATCAACCGCGTCTCAACCGCACCATTTTCCCCTGTGTCAAGAGAATCCTACACTTCCTTTCTAACATTGCCTTACCCTTCCCCAACCTCTCAAACCGCTACTTACCACAACACTAATAACAATTACTCTTCTTCTCCTTCCTTCTCTTTAAACCCTTCATCTTCTTACCCTACAACAACTTCTTCCCCAAGCTATCTCCACTCCCATTACACTCCTTCTCCCACCTCCTTTCATACCAGCCCGGTTTACTCCATGAAACAAGAGCAGCTCCCTTCAAACCAAATTCCCCAAATAGATGCCTACAATAACATCAACAACTTCACAGACAATGAGAGACAAAATCATAACCTTAACAGTTCTGGTGTTCATAGAAGAAGTAGTAGCTGCAGCCTCTTAGAGGATGTCCTTGAAGAGGCTGAAGTTTTAGCCGCTGAAGGCAGAGATCGGCCCTCAAAACGAAGAAACCTCACAGCTTCTCCTCCGAACCACAACAACAACAACAACGACAACGACAATTTCTTCTCGGTTAGTTTCGGACATTATGATTCTTCTGACAACTTATGTTCCTTACAAGGTAAATTAAAACCGCTCAAAACGCTTCAAATCTAAACTACACTTGTCTCCAGGTAAAAAAATTAAAATATGTTTTTGACTGAAACGCAGATTTGAAACCGCAGGAAGATGAGTCTCTTCAAATGAACACAATGCAAGAAGACATAGCTAAGCTTCTTGATTGGGGAAGTGATAGTGGAGAGATCTCTAACGGACAATCATCTGTTGTCACTGACGAGAATCTTGTTCTTGATGTTCATCAATTCGCTTCACTATTCCCGGCTGATTCTACAGCCGTGGTAACCGCAACAAACGACCATCACAACAACAACAATAATAATAATTGCTCCTGGGGCGACATGCAGGGATTAAGCTAGAACAAAAAGTCTGAAAAAAATCTACGTACGGACTAAGATCAAGAACTAACAAAGAACAGAGTTTTTTGATCTTTGATTGTATATGAATTTATTTATTTTTACTTATATTTGTTGCAAATCTTTGGATAACTATTCAATGATATTTTATATTCTTTTTTCTTGATTTTGTGATTATGATACGTTCATGTATTTTGTTTTTCAAACTCCACTACTTTCATTAAAGTACCTAGGCGCTAGTCTTTTAAAGAAACAGAGCACAAAACAGTGCCGTATTTACATATATTAGATATTTAGATATAAGCGATTTTTGCCAATTGCTTCGGCGCCACAAATAAGGCCAGAAGTAGTGTTCTCATCCATCCTCTTCGGCTCTTCATGACACAAACTTTGTAGGAAACATATATATATCCTAGGAACACCGTAACTCCATACGACCACCAATCACCACACTCGATAATTCTGTCAGACATATATTCTAACGTGTAGGCCGCATTGATCACGCTGCTACAGTCGCTGAATAGAATGATCAGTAAGCTTTTCTTTGTTTTTCATGTTTTTTGGTCTTTTATTATTATTATTATTATTATTTTTATATAATATACATTACCGTGCCTCATGTGTATTGAAAAGTCTATTTATCCAATGCCACAAAATAGTAAAAAATTGTAAGGCTATATCTTTTTAGTTAGGTTATGTATTTAGTTTACAAATGTGTTTAGCTTTTTATTTTAAAAAGCCATGATATAATCTGTGTTATTAATATTTTTTTATTTCATATTTCTTAATCTTTTATTTGTATTAATAGAGTATTATATAATGTATTAGATGTTTGAAAGTAAAATGGAAAACTACATGAAAGTTAAGAACTTGTATTAAAATTTTATACAAAATGATATTTTAAATGAACTAACAAAATGCTATTGTGACAATAAAAAATAGATGGTATGATATCTGATAATTGTTAAAACATTTTACTTATGTTTTTTTTTTTTAATATTTTACATATGTTTTGCTTATTTTTTTGTTAATCTCTATTCAACATTTCAAAAAACCAAAAAAATGACTAATTTGCTGCCATATATAAACAATTACACCTACAATTTATATTTATATAGAATTTAATGTAAATCTATACTCAATGTATCAATCAATCAAATAATTTATATATAGATGATTTTATCAGAGTTAGAGGTAGATTAAGAGTGTTTAGACAACACTTATACTCATTTCGTCTCAAAACGATGTTGTGAGAGAAGTTTAAATAGGTCATTTATAATGTGTTCTATGAGTGAACTAAATCTGTACCTTAACAAATCTACTTTCATTTACATCAAAGGTTACAAAACCATTTCTCCCGTGGATAAAGCGTTTGAAATTCTCAAGACTTACATGTATGATTTACAAATACTTGTTAAAATCCAATGTTATTCATTTAATCATTTGTTTTTGGATTTCAACATCCACTTTATGTTTTAAATAGATGTGAATAGATTTGAAAGTGTAAAATCTCAAACCTCAACAGTTGACACAAGAGATGTTCAAGCTGTTTGGGCTGCTTTGGAAGGAATGTTTGAAGATCTCTTATCTTCTGATATTTCCATCCATGAGTGTTTTGCAGTAGCTGGTAAGAAGTTGAAACCATCAGCTTTTGCAACCCGGAGAAAACGCAAAGTAAGCTTGATATCTTTCTTATTGGAGGAGGAGGATCATGGGAGCTCTTAGACATCAACGAGATCATGGTAAGATTGTAGTTTAGACATATAAGGAAGTAGTTAGGAGAGAATCTCCAAAACAATATTTGACAATATAGGACACAACTACTATTGTTTAGATAAGATTTGATATTGAAATACTTTCTTTTATAAATACTTTCTTTTATAATATATTAATTATTTTATAGAAAAAAATAATATATTAAATAAAAACGAAAACAAAAGTTATTTGACTCTTAGTTATTTTAGTTAAAAAAGTTCATTTAGTAATATGTATAATAACTTAATACAAATCATAAAAGAAAATAAAATTATAGAATATATTTTTTAACCATTGTAAAATATAAAAGAAAAATGAATGTTGAATTATGATGTGGAAGAGAGAAAATATGATGTGTAATTAATAAGTATGGTGTTGTAATTCTAAACCAATGTAGATACATGGTCTTAGGCACTTACCAAACTCGATTACTCGAGTGTTTCTGTTCCGGTTCGATTTTTCCAACACTTTTGATTCAATTACCCAAATCGACCCGGTTCTGGCTTACCGGGTTTCAGTAAGCGGCAAAAAAAAAACCTCACAACTCTGTTTTAAAAACTCTCTCTCTCTCTCTCTCTCGTGTCGCTCGCTCATCATCTTGTTTCGATCTCTACTCTTGCAAAATCGGAAAACATGGTAAGTTTCTCTATTGGCTTTGTTCTTCGATTAGATTACATTTCATTGATCTATTAGGGTTTTTTTCACTGTTCTCAAACCCGTCGATTGATGTCTTCGTTTCCTTGTGTTCAGGCTCGTCCTAACCAGCAAATCGTCGATAATGGAGGAGGCACAGGTACCTCCTTTAATTCGATTTGAAAATGTTATCTTCGTTTTCAGTATCCTGAGACGCAATTAAGATTTTTTTGATCATGTACTGAGACTTGGTTATGTTGATTTGGTGATATCGAGAAGGGACCGTATTAGTGAATGGTGATAAGAAGAAACCTGCTCTTCGTGGTGGTGGTGGTAAGCAAAAGAGGAAAACGAAGAAGGAAGCTGAGAAGAAAGATGTGAAGAAACCCCGAGCGACCAGAACCAGACCACAGCAACAGACTGAGTACTTTGAGGACATCAGGAGAAACGTAATCTGGTAATGCTTTGTTCTCTAACCCTAGCGTACTCTGGGGGTAAATTATGTATACTCCTTATGATTTCATCACTACAATTTTGTGGATTCTTCTCTGTGTCTGTGATCACGTAAAAACGCTATCACATTTGAGTTATAGAGGAGTGGCCAAGACATTTGCTAAGGTTGAAGTTAAGAATGGAGCGGTTGCATCCTTTTGGTTTGATAACTGGTCGGATAAGGGCTGTCTGATGGATGTCATTGGGGAGAGAGGCCTGATTGATTTGGGAATTGGGCAACATATCACTGTTCAGGAAGCATGGAGCCGGCGAAGGAGAACAAACCATCGTATGGACATGCTGAGAGATATTGAAGATGCTTTGAGTCAGACATATCGGAACAGAATTACTGACCAAAGGGATGTGGTGTTGTGGAAGGGGAAGGGATGTGTCTTTAACACAGTTTTTTCGACCAAGGATACTTGGAATAATATTCGACAAACATCTCAGCCTATAGCTTGGCATAAAGGAGTATGGTTTGCTCAAACAACCCCTAAATACTCTTTCTGCACCTGGCTTGCTATGCATAACCGGCTATCTACGAGGGATCGTATGGCGGTTTGGAACAATGGTGGAGTTGTGGGCTGTGCTTTCTGTTCCACGCCTGTGGAGACTCGCAACCACCTGTTTTTTACTTTCTCTTACACTTCTGCAGTCTGGTCTGCTATTGCGAAGACTCTCTATAACACCAGGTTCACTAATGACTGGCTGCAATTGGTGGATTATTTCTCTGCAGATCACCAGGATCATCTTCAAGGGTTCTTAATACGGAACACTTTCCAACTTACTCTGCACTCCCTCTGGCGTGAAAGAAATGCTCGGCGCCATGGTGAACTCACAAGCAACTTCGGGCACAGCTTTTAGTACTTGGGTCCCTTGAGGATAGACGCTATGCAGATGGACTCCAAGCCTGGTTTGCTTATAGGACCTAGGGGTTTTGGAAGCCCTTTACACAAAACTCTGTTTTAAAAATCTGTTTTAAAACTCTGTTTTAAATTGTTCTTCAGATTACTTTTCAGAATCGCAGATGTAAAAGTTATTTATACATTTGAAAAGGTATTTCCATCTAAACATTTTTAACTTCAAGGAACATGTGTTATTTTACATGATTAAATGGACCCATTCTAAAACAATTATAGATGATGATAAAATTAACAAAGATTGGGATTCCTTATTTCGATGTCTACTTGTTCATCTCAACATTTTTAACTTCAAGGCACATGTGTTGTGGTCTTCCATCCCTCGTTTGCCTTATTATGGATCTGTATTCGGCACCTCCACGGGTCTTGAAACTTAAGTAGAAGATTGCATTGCTCGACTTCAACTTCAAAGTTGACTCTATGTCTTCCTTTGTTTGTACCACCACTTTCTTTATCTCCAATGGGAGATGATCCACCTGCAAAACAAAAAGCATGGCTAAGAGAAGAGTGCATGAACCAAAAAAAAAAAGAGAGTATACTCTCACTTCTCTAGGCATATATTATTCCTCACCATGTGATAAATCCACCTAGAGTATGCAGCAACTTGAGCATATAGATGAAGCCATGCATTCTCTTGCGCAAATCCGAATCATTCACCTACATTTGAAACATTTTTAACATTTTTAGTGGAACAACAAGGTGTTGGGTGTCTGTCGGGTGTGTTGAGCAGATGATCAAATAAAAGGAAATAAGTAAAAAAAAAAAGGTTCATAGCTAAACAGCAAACCTCATAGAAGTGTAGCTTATCGCTTCCTGTAAGTGCATCATCATCTAGCCACTTAGGCATCAGACCAGTATAGAGCACGTCTACACCATTTGGGTCCCATTGGGAACCGCTTTCTCCAGACCCTAGAGCAACAAATTTATAGAAGATTATTAATTGAATTGGTGGATGGAAAACTAGCATAGACAGAAACACCAAAAACAATTATGCATGTAACTTGTAAGGTCATGACAAAAAAAAAACATGCATACATGAAACATATACAGACGACTTGATATTTTCACTCATAGATTAGGCTTATATAGTATAGAGCAGATAATTAAACATGGTGGGAATCCTAAGGGGGGGTCAGAAACATACAAAATATTTAAGACGGGGCTAGTACGTAACAACAAAATCAACAGTTCAAAAAAAACGATAGCTAATAAAAGGGACATATGGAAAATCATATATAGACCATGTTACCTGTAGGTCTGCAATAAGTGGTGATTAATCTCAAGTTCTCATCATTCCTCTGAGAAGAATGCCAAACACAGGTGTCGATACTATGAATAGAACCGTTGGCGGGGTCACAGGCATCCAATGTCATAATATATATTTGACATGTGAAACAGCTCGCGGAAGGAGTTGGGTTACAGTCAAGAACTGTAAATTAGTCCCCTACATATATACAGCCGTGGAGATGTAAAATCAGAACCAAAAGGACAGTAGAAGAAGAAGAAGAAGAAGAAGAAGAAGAAGAAGAAGAAAGGGAATAAGAGCAACATAGAGTCATGAGTTGTTACCTTGTGAGAATTGAAGCAATGGAGTCCAAACTTTGATATGGATTCGTTAGCGGGAGTACAACCAATGGCTTTTATCCCACGATATCCCTACAAATAAACATGGAGAAACAAAATAAATCACAACAAGGAGATTTGAGAGAGAGAGAGAGAGAGAGAGAGTATCAAATTGACAAATTCTAACCTTAACCTTAACGTGTTCGACATCGGAGGAGAAGGATTCTTTTTCTATCGGTGAAGAAGGTGGAGAATTGCCCGGAACTTTGAGCATCTTTCCGATTTAGTACGAATCGGAGACGCTAGGGGTTTTTATAACCAAATTGTGTTTTAGTTACAATTTTGGTAAACCAAAATTGATCCAATAACCCAAAATCGATCCGGTTCTTGCTTACCGGGTTTCATTAATAGCGTTAGCGTCAATCATAAGCGGCAAAAAAAAAACCTCACAACTCTGTTTTAAAAACCTCTCTCTCTCGCGTCAATCGCTCATCGACTTGTTTCGATCTCTACTCTTGCAAAATCTGAAAACATGGTAAGTTTCTCTATTGTCTTTCTTCTTCTTCTTCGATTAGGTTACGTTTCATTGATCTATTAGGGTTTCTTTTCACTGTTCTCAAACCCGTTGAATGATGTCTTCGTTTTCCTTGTGTTCAGGCTCTACCTAACCAGCAAATCGTCGATAATGGAGGAGGCACAGGTACCTCCTTTCGCCGTATATTCTAAATCGATTTGAAATATTTAATCTTTGTTTTTAGTATTGAGATTTTTCTGATCATGTACTGAGACTTGGTTATGTTGATTTGGTGCTTGGGGTCGTAATAGTGAATGGTGATAAGAAGAAACCTTCTCTTCGTGGTGGTAAGAGAAAGAGGAAAACGAAGAAGGAAGCTGAGAAGAAAGATGTGAAGAAACCCCGAGCGACCAGAACCAGACCACAGCAAGAGACTGAGTACTTTGAGGACAAACGTAATCTGGTAATGCTTTGTCTAACCCTAGCGTACTCTGGGGGCTAAATTATGTATACTGCTTTTGATTTCATCACTGCAATTTTGGGGCTTCTTCTCTTTGAATACAACAAATGTGAGATACTACGTTTTTAGTTCATTTATATAAAGAGGATTCTGTTCATCTGTTTTGTGGGGGATTCTCTTATTTGCGGACCTGTTAAGAACTCTTGGTTCTGATAAACTCGTTTGGTGGTGTCAGAATGCTACTGTGGATTTACCTCTACGAGAACAGTTGTATGTTATGGCGAGCTTGAGTCAGTGAAAACAAATGGCTTGTTTTGTTTTGTGTTTGTGTTTGTGTTTGCAGGAAGATTTGTGGAAGGCTGCATTTCCAGTGGGAACTGAGGTATATATATATATTGTTTTTTTAGGAGCTTCAACATCTCTGAGTTACTCTCTCCATCGATGTGCTTTGCTTATATATGTTTGTCAAATTGTGATGGCAGTGGCATAAGTTAGATGCAGTTTATAATGAATTCAATTGGGATTTCAAAACTCTTGAAGTAAGTTGTTTTGGATTATTACATTCTCCATTTTTGTTGTTGTCTGTTGTCTATATTGTAAGAAGGGGTTTGACAAGAGATATATTCTGGTAATTTATTTATCTTTCAGGAAGCATTTGAGGAAGGAGGAATACTCTATGGCAAGAAAGTCTTTGTTTTTGGCTTTGCTGAACGTAAGATATGTTTTCTCTCGTTTTGAGATTTTTTTTACTTATCTTTTAATAACTTGTATCTTTTGGCACTCTAATTTGCTTCTAGTTCATGCATGTTTAGTCAATTTTCTCTTCTTATGGTTACAGCTCAGTACTTCTATGACACCGAAGGAAAAAAAATGGTCCATGTCCCATCAGTTGTTGCTGTAAGTCTCTCTATTAACGGTTTGCTTGCTATCACTGATCATATAACAACCATTTCTCTATATAAGAAATATGTTCTATATTTTGCAGGTTGAATCACCATTTCCGCCTTCTGATAAGTTAGCAATCACATCGATTCAGGGTGCAGCGGAGGAAATCGTTCCAATGAAGCAGATGAAAATGGACTGGGTTCCTTACATTCCTTTTGAAACAAGGTACCATGGTGACGAGATCTTCTCGCATTTTGGGTGTTTATTACTGGCAGTTACTATATTGCTTTTGCTTCTTGCAGAGATAAACAAGTTGATAGGATGAACTTTCAAATTTTTATCATGGGCTGTACGCAAAGGAGGTAAGCAACATGTTACATGGCATCATCACATATCCTTTTTGCATATAATCTACAAGTTATGGTGTAGTCAAATTAATTAAGCTTTGTACATTTATCTGCAGATCTGCTCTCAGACATTTGAAGGAAGATCGTATCAAGAAGTTCGAGTATTCCCTTCCTTGTGAGTTTAAATACTCTTACTACCAGTACTAGTTAAAATTTCTAAAGGGAACCATTTATACTATTCTTTATTATG
>NC_025686.1:21357245-21420674 GCF_000633955.1 Camelina sativa | reverse complement strand
TGTATCTTTTGGCACTCTAATTTGCTTCTAGTTCATGCATGTTTAGTCAATTTTCTCTTCTTATGGTTACAGCTCAGTACTTCTATGACACCGAAGGAAAAAAAATGGTCCATGTCCCATCAGTTGTTGCTGTAAGTCTCTCTATTAACGGTTTGCTTGCTATCACTGATCATATAACAACCATTTCTCTATATAAGAAATATGTTCTATATTTTGCAGGTTGAATCACCATTTCCGCCTTCTGATAAGTTAGCAATCACATCGATTCAGGGTGCAGCGGAGGAAATCGTTCCAATGAAGCAGATGAAAATGGACTGGGTTCCTTACATTCCTTTTGAAACAAGGTACCATGGTGACGAGATCTTCTCGCATTTTGGGTGTTTATTACTGGCAGTTACTATATTGCTTTTGCTTCTTGCAGAGATAAACAAGTTGATAGGATGAACTTTCAAATTTTTATCATGGGCTGTACGCAAAGGAGGTAAGCAACATGTTACATGGCATCATCACATATCCTTTTTGCATATAATCTACAAGTTATGGTGTAGTCAAATTAATTAAGCTTTGTACATTTATCTGCAGATCTGCTCTCAGACATTTGAAGGAAGATCGTATCAAGAAGTTCGAGTATTCCCTTCCTTGTGAGTTTAAATACTCTTACTACCAGTACTAGTTAAAATTTCTAAAGGGAACCATTTATACTATTCTTTATTATGTATGTGGGTACACAACAACAAAATCTAATGTCTCTTCTTTATTTTTTTTGCAGATTTCTATAACCCGTTTGTGGAAGATGCACTTGAACAGAGTACTGAGGTCGACATTTTGTCCCCCTCTGATTCTGAACCGGAGCCAGTAAGTTTTTTTGGCATGCAATGAACATTGTATTGGAAGTGACAGTCTTTTGATAGGGGCCACTTTAATTTTGGGTATTCTTTTTTTATAATCAAAGCTTTAATTTTCTCTGTTAATGCAGCTTGTATTTGACTGGAAGTATACCAAACTTCAGGTGTGTGTGTTTCTGTAACGAGCAAAACTTGGATTTACTTGTTCATTTAAATCGAAAGAGAGTTGTCATCTTCTCACTGCACTTTCCCTGTTTGTTCAAATTGCATTCACTGTATGCTGAATCTTGAGATGGCTTTTTTTGTTTTTGTTTTGCATCTATCTCAGGAATTTGTTGATGATCTGATTGAAGGGGAATTATTAGCTGCTGAGAAAGAGGATGAATTCAAAGTAAGTTCAAGCTGTAGACGCAAATTGTCAGTTCTTGACACTTGAGTAGTATTTATATTCTTTAAATTACCAAATAATGTTATTTATTTTTTCCCAGGAGTTTGTGAAAGAGCAAGTTCGAGCAGCAAAGAAAGCTAATAGAGAGGCTAGAGAGGCTCGAGAGAAAGCAATAGAAGAAATGAGCGAAGAGACTAAGGAAGCCTTTCAAAGCATCAAGTTCTACAAATTCTACCCTCGCCCTTCACCCCATGTCCCTACATTCCTGACGGTAAGAACAAAGGACAAACAAACTAACCAGCCTTCTCCAAGAAACCAGTAACTCTTAAAAAGAATGTTATAGTATAGTTTGTTACGACGACGCTCTGAATTGTTTGCTGATCTTTTCTGTTATTTTGTTTTCTGCAGTCGTCTTTCATTAACCGATACTACGGGAAAGCTCATCAAGTCCTTTGAAGTGGAGTCATCAGAAAACAGCTTTTCTTCCTCTATAGTTAAAAAAGCCAACTTCAGAAAATGTCTTTTATTCTTTTTCAATTCTATTCTTCTCTAGAAAGAAATAATACATCAGTTGTAATTAAGTATTTTCCAATCCCTAAGAGCTGTGGGATGATTTGACCNTTATATATTTCTCTCTCAATAATTTTTATTTTCACAAAACCAAAAGAAAAAAAAATCAAAAGAGCTGAGAGCAAAAAAAAAAAAAAAAAAAAAAAAAAAAAAAAAAACCCACCTTCAAGTTAGAAAAATGACATTACATACAAAAACAAGTGATTAGCATAAATAAGAACATTATTTTACCCTTTTATACAACACGAGTCTCTAGAGTTTGCTACTTGGAGTTAGTTTTGCCTAGAGGAGCTTCATGTTACCTACCTTTGTGTTTACTTAATTCATCCTTTAAAAATGTGTTTGTATAAGTTTGATCTGTCGCAGCTCAGTTCTGAGGCAGATAATTACTAACTGGTTTCAGTAGTTGATGCATGTAGCTTGTATGTTGTTAACCTCTGATTAATTTTGATGAGACCAAATTTGTTAAGAGACATCTTACTGGAGAGTTTAAGAAAGAATAAGATGATGAGACTTCTTGTTCGTTAATATCATAAGACAAACAACAAAAAGTATAATACATAAGACAAACGAATAAGACTTCTTGTGCGTTTGTCTTATGATTTTAACGATATGGTGATCTTGAATTAGAGAAATATAATACATTATTAGATTATCCTGAATTCTTGAAGAAAGAATATTTTTATATTATTTCAACAACAAGAAGCTTTTTTGATATGGCCACTCGCTACATTCACGTTTTGCCAAAAAAGCCAGTTACAAATCATTATAAGACGAGACTTACAGTCGGTCTGAGCAAATGGAGTTTATCGGATAGCACCGGTCATATTAGCGCCACCGAGGTTTGCCCCTTCCAAATGCTGTTACATAAACATACATATATCGCAGGGATTAGCCGTTTATGCTCTACTCAGAAATTTGAAGAAAAAGTAGAAAAAGATGAAAACCAATTACTGGCCAATATCAATCTGCCATATATATATGTTTTTCCATTACCAAAGTATTGTTTTTGGACTTACCGCTTCTCGCAGATTTACATGCCTCAAGTAAGCTCGTTGAAGGTTTGCTCCTTTGAAGTTGGCATTCTTCAACTTTGCACCCTATACATGTATGATCCGGTTAGACCGCAACTAAACACTCATTTAAGAGAAAGTGCCACATTATCACTTATCTGTCTCCTCCAGACACTTTTGCACAAATCGAATTAAGGCTGAGTATAAACTGTCAACAAAAGGGATTGCTTACCTTCAAATTTGCACCTTCAAGATTTGCTCCTTCTAAGTTGGCATTTGTAAGGTCCGCATTCTATTAGGTAAGAAAGAGAAATCAAACATTATCACTAAATCACTGCTATGCTCATTAACACCTTCTGGATACGTGGGATTGAAATTCTATTTCTACACAGACTACTTAAGGCACCTGCAAGTGTGCAGTTCCGAGATTTGCACCACAGAAGCTGCAGTCCACTAAGCAGGCATCTACAGTACAAAGAGTCAGATTTTTTTAGTCAAATTATGTTTTATATGTGACATTTTATTACATGGCTGTCTAAAAAAGATCATTAACAAGTAAGATTAGGCTTATATGCACCTTGTAAATTTGCACTCTGAAGATTTGTACCAGCTAACAACGCTCCTCTAAGATTTGCGCCAGTAAACTCACACCTTTATAAGAAAGGAAAGAATTTTAAATCTTTCAGGAAGTGGTACAAATTATCTAATACGATGGGATCTGACAAATTCCTTACTCGCGCAAAATAGCATTGTGAAAGATGGAGCCCTCAGCATCAGCATCCTGTTTGAGAAATTAGTAATTCAGCATATATGATAAGCAGATGTTCAAGCAAAGTTGATATGATGATATATTCTTCCACCAAAGCAGAAAAAAATAAGATTGATACAACATATTTACCCGAAATTTGGCACACTGAAGATTTGTACGAGAGAAAAACACATTCCTGAGACAAGCATAGCTGAAATCCACAAGGGATAGATCCTACGTTATTCAAACAGATACATTCAGACTGTAAATACGAAATAGTCACTGACAAAGACGAAGCTCTTCTTCCCGGATAGGTTTACTAATCCCTTGATGTTGACAATAATAAAGACACTCAGTAATGTAGCAGATGTGTATTCCAATTGAAATGAATCAAATAAACATGTTCTTTGATATGTAACTGCCAGTTCTTTTTAAACTCAGGTTAAAACAACAAGAATCAGTTAGTCTATACGTTCTATTAATTTTCCTCCACAGAAGTTTATCAAACCCACAAAGGATCTCCGAATTTGGGTGATGAGAAATGCACCGAGATCAAGTCAGCCAATAGTATGGTAACCTACAAGAATCTGAGATTAAGAAATATTACCAGTTTAGAAAGATCAATTCCAGAAAGATTAACTCCTCGGAACCTGACTCTCTCGGACTGTATACATTTGATGATATCTACACGCGTTAGTTCAGCTTCTACTTCACCAACTTCTCTTCTCAAATCTTTTATGCCATCTTTCAGCCCCTGATATAGGACGAAAAATGCAAACGTATTACATCTCCAGCAAAAATTTAGTCATGTACTCCACAAAAAGTAAAACTCTAGTTAGCAGATTAAAAATGAACAAAACGAGGATAAATAGGTAAAAGAAAAGCTTAGCTTACGAGAAGCTGATAGTAGTCTGCTTCGCGCAAAAGTTCAGAACAATCAGGATCTGACAGACTAGGAGCAATGCCATCACGCAACCAATTTAAAATATGACGAAAGTGCTTCCCATCCCTATCTATGAATACATATCCCTGCAACAATTAAATCAACTAGTTTAGTGGACATACTTTGTCACAAGTGCACACATATGCATACTCAATCATACACACATAAAATGAGTGTGTGCATATGTTGTAGGTCAGAGCACAACCTTTTTAATTGATTCTTGCATTTCTAAACACCTCTTAAAAGTGGGTAGCTAAAGTTACAGTCTTTCCAAATAACTATATTTTGGTTTATCATTAAATGAAGGCTATGCAATCCAAGGACCAACTGTTACACTCAGTGAAGCGTTCTGAAATGGAATCATCCTAAAACAAATTATCTGGTTGTAATTAAACTAACATAGAATACAATAATACCGTTTTGGATTCCTGGCACATTGCATGTCGACCACTAAACATAGCTGCGAGCATTGAGTCTGGCTCACGGATAGTCAAAGTATCAATGGTAGTACAAAATTTCTTTCCACCTGCATCACGAACACAAACATTCTTATAGTTTATTAAAGAGCTAGGCCTCGTGTAAGAAAAAAAAAAAGGTTTCTTTTTTCACTCAGAAGATGGTTGAGGAACCACACAAATATCTAAGAGGATAAAACAACACAGTTATGGCCTTTCCACATGATCAACCCAAGAAACATTGAGGGTTAGCAACTGAAACCTAAGCCCCAAAGTTTTCATTTTTCAAGAATTTTTTTCTTTCTGAAATTGACATGCACCATCTCAGTCAGGAACTTAACTAAGAAAAAGATGACCAAGTACAATAGTTCCCACACTATTTAGATACCATTTTTATCAATATCATGTAGTACTAACTACTAATTGGTTCGATTCAAACATTTAGGAATCAAAAGGATGGATTTTAACCAAGACTTGTAAGTAGAAAGTAATGCGATTGCAAGAGAAAGATAAAAGGTAAGAAATTTTACCAATGTTAAGACGAATCATGGAAGACAAGTCAGAGCTCGTCTCCATGAGAGAGGAAGAAGAGAACCCAGCACTAAGCTTTGACCTGTGAGAAGATTATCACTTGATTATGATGCCAACATTAGAAAAACAAAAACACCAAACAGAAGTAAATTTCACAAAATCACGAATCTTTGCAGTCTAATTCTATTGAAAATTTTTGAAGGTTTCATAGCAAATACTACGATCTAGCAACTCAAATCCATTCGTATAATGAGGAATACTCAGATTTTGGAAACACTTCGTATGCCAACTATCGGATTCGATTTCACAAGTAAGTAAGTGTAATTGTTATTACCTGCAAATATTTTGCTTCGTGTTCTGTTCTTTGTTTGATTTTGCTGAGAATTTTTCTTTGGGTTGAGGAGAAGACAGAGACAGGACAAAGAAAATAAAAGAGATTTCTTATTGTTTTTTTTTTTTTTTTTTTCGATTTCAGACAACATAAATGGGCTTAATGGATAAAGGCCCAATATCACATATTAAAGGTTTTACAAACCACAATGCGAATTTAATTTAATAGAGAGAAACGGTTTGGCCGATGGCGTTGCTACGGCAGATAGGACAAGACTCGTTGCTTCCCAGCCACATCATAATACAGTCTCTATGAAAGTGGTGGGAGCATGACAACTCTACGCGACCCATCGGACCAGATAACTCATTTAAGCATATCGGACAATCCGTCTCCGGGACCTGACGACAAGTACTACCCTTGTCTTCACAAGTGCAATCACACTTCACCCATTCTTCCTCGTTGACTTTGACGTCAACTTCTATCTTCAAACCTCCTCTTCCGCCGCGGCTTCTGTGGAAGTTAACAGATTCGACTGAGATGTAACGGACAAGACGTTCTTGGAGAGAGTGCGATAGGGGCATCGCCGACAAGATGACCATGACGTGCTCAACGCATGTGTCTTGGGAGCCAAGATACTGTTTTGGGATGCTGTCTTCGACTTTGATTTCTTCATGGCGACGACGTTTGATGACGGACTTCATTTCGTGTCCGTCGAGATTCTCATTACGAACCTGGAGACGCGGCTGGTAAGTGACGACGAAGGAGCACGAATCTGATTCGACTTGAGAAGCTTTGAGATGAATGCGTTCGTTTGTGGTCTTCTCACGGACAAGGCAACGGTTGAAGAGTCGATCAGAAACGGTCGTTGAGGTAGCAAGAAGTTCATGGTTGTAGCTGCCCATGATGGTTGGTGGTGCCTTTTGGTTAGGAACCAAAAGGAAGAGATCCTAGCTAATCTCTCTTAAACTAATTTAGACCTTATGTTTTTTTTTTTTTTCTCTTAGTTACTTTTCCTCTCTACTGTTGTGTAAGTATATATACACATCTCAAGAAGGTTCACAACTCATGTGGGATTAGGAGGTTTTACACAGGGACAACAGTGTAGGATATTTTACTATTTGAAGTATAGTATTTGCAAGTGCCAGCTAAATCAATTTCATAGATTACCATTTGATTTGGTATGTAATTCTGTTAGCTACACTTTGATTCTTTTTAGAGGATACCAAAATATATATAAATATATTCAATGCTTTTGTATTTATTATTCAGTCAAAAAATTTATATCTTTGAATCCATGAAAGGATTTCTAACTTCTTATATTTGAACAGCTAATTATAGCTTTACAGAAAAGATACAATGCAATATATGGTCAAATTTTCCCAAAATCATTTAAAATACCATTTTTACGAGGACTGCCAACGCAACAATGGTTTAGTATATAACCAACGGTCTAGTGGTTAAACCCCTTAGTTACCGGAAACATAGATATCTCCGCAAAAGATATTTATATTATATGGGTTGGGCTTTGCTCTCGGAAATATATGAGCCCACGACACTTGAATTTCCTAGTAATTAAAAAAAAGTAAAAATAAATACAATGATTATCCATCTAATTGGTTCGTTTGAGCTAATCTTTTGCTTGCAAAAAAAAATATATATATAATAGTTGCTATTTTAAAAGACTTTGATATTTAACTTCACATTTGTAATCCTTACTAAAAATAACAAATAACAAAAGAAGGAATCCTTACTAAAAATAACAAATCTATAATAATGTGAATTTTTAAAAAGGAATATTTAAGAGATCAAAGAGCGAGGTTGAGGGAAGACGCCAATCCTGAGTGTTGCACGATGTGAAAGAACTTGTTAACTAAACTAAGTTTTATTTTTCCCCTTGGTAGCCACTATGACATACAACAACAATTAAAAAGAAAAAAAAAAAACTAAAAATAAATCATAGTATTATTTTGAGATAGAAAGTTAAAACTTGAGTAACTAATCAAGCATCAGTACTGGTTTGAGAATCACAAGGAGGATCAAAAGGACTAAAAGCTCTATAAGCAGAAATGACAGAGAGGAATAAGAAAAAGAAAAGAACAAAGACATGAAGCCCCAAAGCAATTGTGAGTTTTGAACAATAATGTGGATAAGAAGAACACATTTCACTCCATGCCACTATTTTGTCTCCTTTGTTAAGTAAGTACACTATCTCTGTTGCTCCTGCTACTGATGTTGTCATCACATAGGCTAAAACCTTCACACACCACAAAAAATTATTCAGTTATATAAGAAATTGCATACTAGAACTTTGATTAATGATTTGAGCAGGAATAAATAAATAAAAAAAAACCTGGTCAGGAACAAAGAAGAGCCAAGCTTTGGAGACTAAACATGAGACCCATGAAAAAACAGTAGAGAAGAGAGCATAGATAGCAGATATGGCACTCACACCAACCATATACCTGCAAATAACTATTCAGTTTAAAACTAAAATAGAAACAAATACTCAATTCTAAAATTGAAAGAAATTTAAGAATATGTATTTACTTGAGACCCATGATGGAGTTGTAGTCTAAGCTGCCATAGTCAGGGTTGGATTCGTGGTTAGTGACAGTTAACCAGATGGTTGCAACACTGAGAGGAACCACACTTAGCCTTAGACATGAATCTATGAGCTTCAAAGACATAGGAACTTGTTGTGGTTGCTGCTTTAAAGAACTGCTTCTCTCCCCTTCTCTTGTGTTGTTGTCTCTCATCTTTGGTTAGTTGGATCTCAAAATCAGATGTGTTTCTTTTTTGGTTTTGGAGAGGAAGAAAGCTATAAAAATGTTGACTTCAAGTGGGTTTCTCAGTTAGATTATCTATCTCTTTTATAAATATGTGTGTCTGTATGGTCACAAGACATATAAAAACAAATTATACAAGGATACAAATACAAGTTCCTATAACTTTTCTCCTTTTTATGATTAACCTTTATAAACCGCGTGGAAGAAAAATAAGTGATTTTTCATTTATAAATTGATAAGACAAGAAAAACTTGCAAATGTGAATATAATTTTGATTAAGCATACTATATCACGTTAAACTAAGCATTTTTCATCATCTCCGGATTGTAAAAATAATTGTTTGCATTAAAAGTAGAATGATGTCGATTTAATTTTGTTACCAAAACTTATGTGTTTCTCAAATTTCTTATATACATATATATTGGATTTACCCTATTTAGTAACTGTTCTAGCGAGTATAAAAGTAATTTGCTGTCAGAATAAAAGATTAGTGGTTTTGATAAATTTCTATGTTTATTTTGGTTTTTAGTGAGTGGCACCAAAAATCTGGTAGTGGAAGTGACAGGGACGAGGCAAGTGCGGTGGTTGCTGGAAGCGAGAGAGATAGACATTTGGCTTTGTCTTGGTGGGGCTTCATATGATGTAATCATAGTTTTTACTTGAGATAATATAAATTATAAGTATTGAGTTGTTTTATATTATGTTCATGGGGTACCTAGTGGTAAATTTGTAATAACGAAAGAATTATCGTTGTTCAAAGACATTAGTAATCGGTGGCGATACTATTTGGGGGACACAAAGTGATGACATTAGCATTAGTCAAGGTGATGTCACATCGTAGATTCGTAGTTCAAAGTTCAAACTTCAAAGAGTGTTACAACAGCAAAATTGATCACACCATAGGAATGGAGAGAGTCCGCGTTTTCACATTACTACTTTTTCATCTTTATAGATTCCGCCATTTCGTTCTAGGTTTAGGTTTGATGATACAGTGAGAAGAAAATACCAAAAATTAAACATAACTTACGTGTCTTCTTTGGTTTGGTTCTATTTTAGTGGTATTTTTTTTGAATTTAATACATTGTAGTTTGGACAAGTCCAAATTATGATCTCGTGATACAAGAATAGTCGCACTCTTGTTCAAATTTTTTTAACTTCTTGTTTGAGACTAGTAAATAAACTACACTAGGCTTATCAATGTCGGTGTGGGATGATCGTATGATTTGGTGGATAAATTTTAGAGAAAAGAGCCATACTGAAAAAAATAAAAAAGTAGAGGAATGAAGGATTTGTGACATTTGTCAATGAAAAGAGTTGGAAAACTTTGAAGGTGAGAAAGTGAGTTATGTATGGTCTATGATATGTACTTGGGGATGTAACTTGTTGTCTGTCAACAACAAATCAGTTTTATACTTCACTGATAGATTTAATACTTCTGCCAATTGATTACACCAATTAAGTAAATCTAATAGATACATCAACATGAACTGAAATTTTCAAGGATTCCTCTAACAATATTGGTTAATTCAAGATTTTCTTGAGTACCTAACTTTAAGTATCCTACCGACCGAGTATACCTATAAGGCTATAAGGCTATAAGGCTATAACTAATAACTACTATGATCGGTTCCAAATGATAAAGTATTTCTAGGACACCTACTTATGATCATCATCACCATTCTCTCCCTTATCATTACCATCAGCTTCTGTATAAACCCACAAATTACTTGTATTGATAAGTAATGACCAATTGCATAATCAGAGGGTACTAGAGAGGTGCAGCTGGATCTGGATTCAAGTTCAATTAATGCGTCAAATACCGAGTCATTATTATTGCTCATTAACCAAAACCAAGTGACCGGACATAGACAAACTTTTAACATTGATCTGATATGATGAGATAGAGTAAACCAAGACCAGTGGTTCCATATGCTCGCTCTAATACGCAAATGAAACTCATTGAAACCTTCCGACAACCATATGGAGTGAGACAATAATAGTAGAAGGCAAAGAGACTAATTGTTATCCATCACAACGAACAGAGAGAGAACATCTAAAATTTTTTAGCACTGATATGTTGAGACTAAGCAAAGCAGAGAAATGACCGAGATATTATCATATATACAGCCTGTGTTGATTTGAAAATTTAATGATTATATAATAAGTCTTAATCTTAATTATGAGTATTGAACAATATACCCCAATTGTAACATCATAAGATTACAGATATGGAAGAGAAACTAGTTTTAAAAATCATCAATGAGCAATCACATCACTACTCAACACACTACTACTGGGTTCAACAACAAGAACTGAATTCATAGTAGGAGGATTCATACTCAACATCATCATCGACGAGACGGATCTAGCAGCGGCTAATTTCTTCCTCTGATAACTATAAGGACCGTAGATCTTTCTCAGAAGATGTGGTACCTGATCTATCGTCAGATTCCGCGCTGCCGCTACCGCTGCTTCATCACCAACAGAGTTGTGAGATGGTGAGATCGGATCTAGTGGCTGGGCGACGGAGCGTGATACGAGAGATGCGGTAGTAGTAGATCTAGCGTTGATTCTAGAGTTACGGATCTGAGCAAGCGCTCCTGGTTTCAAGTAGCGGTGGAATCCGTCGTTTCTTCTCGCCGGCGATTTAGAGATATCCTTCATTGTTACGATTTTGGTTTTTAAGCTTCGATGAAGAGATTGAATCTGAGGATCGAGAGAGAGAGATTGTGGAATTGATTGAAAGATTTGGGGATCTAAAAGGATTTTTGTAATCGAGTGAGAGCGGCGGGAAATCGGCGTTTGGGGGGAAAACGATGGAGTCTCTTTAGGGTTTTCAAAAGTCTTCATGAGCGGGAGGCCCTTTTTTTTGTTGCACGTTGTATTTACACGCGTTACGAGACATTTAATCAGAAGCCCGATCGAAACTACCAATTTACAAATCATTTTTGAAATGTTTTGAAACTCGGACCGGACCGGCCGGTCGAACCGGTTTAACCGTGAACCGGAAGGTATCCCGGTCCGGATTACACTTCAAACCCGGACAATAAAAGAACCGGATGAACCCGGGAAAACTCGGCTAACCGATGGTTGATCCAGTGGTGGAACCGGCGGTTGGCCCAGCGATTTGAGTTAAATCCAATGATGAATAGGTAATTCTTAACCTATGACTAATTCATTTCTCGGTTTGAGTTATATAGTGAAGCAATCACGTACTTCTTCCCTATACAATCATGTGGGACAAAATGAATACTGTCCAATTCTTTTTTTCTATTTCTTCGGTACCATTTTTTTAATTTGTTCATCTAACAAGTTGTTTGGATTCAAGATCATAAGGTTGAGAAATTTATAATTAATGTTCAAAAATTAATTATGATAAGATATGAAATTTTTTGTTTTGATATTCATAAAACCAAGATATAATACATATATATATATATATGATTGTATATAATAAAATTGAGTGAATTATTGACCCACGATCGGACCGGGTCGATCCGATGACCCGGCAACCCGGAAGATGTTCCGGTTTGCTTTCCGAGTCGGGTTTAAAAACATTGCATTTTTCTTAAAGGTTATGGTTTCTAATCTATAAACCAGAAAACCAAACCATACACTGATTAGTGATTAGCAGCAAACCCGTCTCTAATTAAAATCTCCACATGTGTGTTTATGACCGTTAAGTAAAGTATCACCCGTGAGAGCAATTAATTATTCTCCGTCTCTCTCAGTCACCAACTATTCCAAACGTGATACTACTGATACCTTCTAACTTGTTCTCCAATCCCCAATGATATTAGTACACGTCTCTAATCTCACAGCTACACAAAATATCTTCGGCTACAAATCATAGCCGCCTAATGTTTAATACCACCACCGTTCACCGTTGTTTGTCTTTCCTTAATTAATAATTTAATATTACTTTTTCGGTTTTGGCCACCGTTGTTTTCACTTCTACGTGGCGGTTTCAGTCTCCTATATTATCCCACTCTTCTCTCTCATACTCCATTCTACTACTACTCTGTATTTTTCTTCTCGAGAAAACCTCTCTCTCTCTTACTCTAAACTCGAAAAAGTGAAACGAGCGTTGTTACAACTATGGACACTAAAATCGGATCCATCGATTCCACTTCACTCCACCACCATCAGCCCCTGCGACGCGACTCTTGGCCGTTACCTAGCGAGACGGTTAGTCGAGATCGGAGTCACCGACGTCTTCTCCGTTCCTGGAGATTTCAACTTAACGCTTCTCGATCACCTCATAGCTGAACCAGACCTCAAGCTGATCGGTTGCTGTAACGAGCTCAACGCCGGATACGCTGCCGACGGTTACGCCAGATCTCGCGGAGTCGGTGCGTGTGTCGTCACCTTCACCGTCGGTGGATTGAGTGTGTTAAACGCGATCGCCGGTGCTAATAGTGAGAATCTCCCTCTGATTTGCATCGTCGGTGGTCCGAACTCAAACGATTACGGTACCAATAGGATTCTTCATCATACGATTGGTTTACCTGATTTCACTCAAGAGCTTAGGTGTTTTCAAGCTGTTACTTGTTATCAAGCTGTGATTAATAACTTAGAAGAAGCTCATGAACTCATCGATACTGCGATTTCCACCGCTTTGAAAGAAAGCAAACCTGTTTATATTAGTATCAGCTGTAATCTCCCGGCGATTCCTCTTCCGACGTTTAGTCGTCATCCTGTTCCGTTCATGCTTCCACCTAGGGTTAGCAATCAGATTGGTTTAGATTGCGCGGTGGAAGCAGCAGCTGAGTTTTTGAACAAAGCTGTGAAGCCGGTTCTTGTTGGTGGGCCGAAACTGCGGGTTGCTAAAGCTGCGGATGCTTTTGTTGAGCTTGCTGATGCTTCTGGTTATGGTGTTGCTGTGATGCCTTCTGCTAAAGGACAAATACCTGAGCACCACACGCATTTTATAGGGACGTATTGGGGAGCTGTGAGTACAGCTTTTTGTGCTGAGATTGTTGAATCTGCGGATGCTTATTTGTTTGCAGGTCCGATTTTCAACGATTACAGTTCTGTTGGGTACTCTTTGCTTCTCAAGAAAGAGAAGGCGATCATCGTGCAGCCTGATCGGGTTACTATTGGTAATGGACCTGCGTTTGGGTGTGTTCTTATGAAGGAGTTTCTTAGTAAACTGGCGAAACGGATTAAGCACAACAACACTTCTTATCAGAATTACCATAGGATCTTTGTCCCAGAAGGAAAGCCTTTGAGAGATAATCCTAATGAGCCTTTGAGGGTTAATGTGCTGTTCCAACATATTCAGAATATGCTCTCTTCTGAAACTGCTGTGCTTGCTGAGACGGGAGATTCCTGGTTCAATTGTCAGAAGCTGAAGCTCCCTGAAGGATGCGGTTACGAATTCCAGATGCAGTACGGATCAATTGGTTGGTCTGTAGGTGCTACTCTTGGCTATGCTCAAGCAATGCCAAACAAGCGTGTCATTGCTTGTATTGGAGACGGTAGTTTCCAGGTAACCGCGCAGGATGTATCTACAATGATACGGTGTGGGCAAAAGACTATAATCTTTCTAATTAACAACGGAGGCTACACAATTGAAGTGGAGATTCACGATGGTCCTTACAATGTTATAAAGAACTGGAACTACACAGCTTTTGTTGATGCTATACACAATGGAGAAGGCAAATGCTGGACTGCCAAAGTGAGATGCGAAGAGGAGCTAGTGAAAGCGATCAAGACGGCGACGACTGAGGAAAAAGAGAGCTTTTGTTTCATTGAAGTGATAGTGCACAAAGATGATACAAGCAAGGAGCTTCTGGAGTGGGGTTCTAGAGTCTCTGCTGCTAACAGTCGTCCCCCGAATCCTCAGTAGAGATCAGAGATTCGCTCAGCTTATATATATTTCCAATTTGGTAGTTTCATCACCGTTTTATGTAAAAAAGTAGTGTGTATCCTTTTACACCCATCTGGATGGGAAAAAAAGAATGTGTGTGCCCCCTTGAGGATATAAGCTGTTTAAGTTCCTAAATAAGAAATTGTTTCCTCTGCTTTGTCTTTCGTCCTCCGCTTTTGGCAGATTCATCAGAGCAATGGTCTTTGTGTTTTGGCTTGGTATGTTGATGATTACCTTACGAAAGTTGAGATCCCATTCAAAGATGCAAATAATTATTTGAAAGACTGGTAGAGTCCTTCTTTTCCTCTTTATGCTAACTTTTGTTTTACCTTTTCTTGATAAGTTCTGATTAGTACCTTTTCTTGCTTTCGGGTTTTTGGGTTCATGGCTGGAGTACTTGCGAAATTTGATCACTCCCATCACATCACAACAGTATAGTGATGAAGTCAGTTTTAAACACAGTGGATCACTCCATGAGGGATGCAGTGAAGATTCTTGGGAGTGATCCACTGGTTTACAAAACTGACTTCATCACTATGCTGTTGTGATGTGACGACTCTTTCGCAATTGGCCATAATTTATGACTTAAGTAAGATTATATAGCTTTTCCATAGTAATTCTCCTAATTTTCTGCATACAGAAACCTGTTGGTTTTGCCTTTGATCACTCTGTCGAAATTTATGATGCAGCTTTAATCCGACAGGAATTGGGATTGGTGGCCTTCAAATCCAAACCTATTGCTTTCAGTGGTTCACCTGTTGTTTCCCGTTGCTGTGTAAAAGGTAATGTTGACTGTTGAGAGTCCTTTAAACTAAAGCTCTGGCATGGTTTTACCCTAAGGTTGACAAGAAAGCCTTATAGCAACTTCGTTTCTCTTTTCACTTTTTGATGCTTTTAAAGCTTGTGATAGTAATTAGATATAACTTCAAATGAGAATTGTTCACTTAAGACGTCATTATCTGTTGATTCATGGTCTGAATCAATTGATATCCCTCTTTTTATGTCAATGCGTGAAGGTGTGAAACCAGAAGAAGCTAGTGAATCGAGTCAATCGAAATGACTCGATTCGTTCTTGGTTCAATCTTTTTAGATTCTATTTTTGCAGCTTGCATACTCACGAGACTCAGCTATTGTGTCAAGTAACATGAACCTTAGACAGTTACGGTTACTGAAGAGTGAAGACCCTAAAGATACAAATTTGAATTTGGCTGTGAAACATCCATCATTTTATACGAAGAAGAACCGTTTAACTTGTTCTGTACTTTTTTTTTGTAAAATTTAGTTAATCCATTCTAAATTTATTTGTCAACGGTCAAAAAAGGAACGTTCTCTCGGCGGACGTGACCTCCTCAATTTGTAAATCTGTTTTTCTTTCTTGGTAGAAAAAATAACACAAGCTTGATGACTTTCTCTATGCCTTCCTTCAACCATATTTTAGGCTTTCGATTGATCCTTCTTCTCTTCATTTTGGAATTCTCTGATCACTGACGCCGTTTTGATTTTTCGTCATGTACAGGTACTCTTCTTCTGGCATGCAATTTGCTTCTTCCCTGCCGAGAATCTCCTCTGCCTCTACTCCAACCTTGTCTGCAGCGCGTCTTAGTAACTCAAACCTATCTGTGAAGTTCTTGTTGGCTTTCCGCTTGTTTCGAGTGTTCTCTGCTGCCACCCGGTGGAGTCATGGCGCTAATTGGCGGTTGCCTGCGAGCCTCCAGGCTCAAACCAGGATTGCTGCTCCGAGATTAGAGAAATTTGAACGGAAATTCGCTAGCATCGGTAATACTTGATACTTATCTTTGTTTATAAAGCTCATTTCTCTTAGCTTGCTTTACATGAATCTTTGTTATGTTTGGCATTCACTGATTCACTTATATTTGGTTGAAGTATTCTCGGTTTTTATTTGTTCCGCAAATAAGACTATAGAAGCAAGCTCATGAGATGTACCTGATTTGATTACTTTGTATCACTCTTTTGCTTAATAGTTTTGCTATGGAAATTTTAGCTTCTGAACATGCCTACAAGGATATCTTAACAACGCTTCACAAGCCTGACGTTGGAGAATATGGAAAGTTCTATTCTTTACCAGCTTTAAACGATCCAAGAATCGGTAGAGTTACTCAAGAAGCATTTGTTGTTACCTCAAATCTGTTTGTTTTCATGCTTTTAACCTTTATATCTAAATGCTGCAGATAGGTTACCATACTCTGTCCGAATACTACTGGAATCAGCTATTCGTAATTGTGACAACTTTCACATCACAAAGGATGATGTTGAGAAAATAATGGATTGGGAGAATACATCTGTTAATAAAGTTGAGATCCCCTTCAAACCTGCCCGTGTTATTCTACAGGTATTTGGCATAATTTTTTTTTTTCTTAATTTGTGAAAACTTTGTTCATTTACATTACTTAATAGTACCTTTTCTTGGCCAGGACTTTACTGGAGTGCCAGTTATAGTTGATCTTGCTGCTATGAGAGATGCCATAAAAAATCTTGGTAGTGATCCTAACAAGATTAATCCACGGGTTAGTTAACTGTTTCATCACTTTGTATCGAATCTACATCAGTTTCCATCACAAATCTCATTAGTTTTAGTTCATTTCTGCCTATAGCTTCCTGTTGATATTGTGTTTGATCACTCAGTCCAAGTTCATTGTGCAAGACAAGAAAGAGACCTGCGGAAAGGTATGCAGCTTGAATCTGACAGGAATGCCGAAAGGTTTATGTTCCTTAAGTGGGGATCATCAGCCTTTTACAACATGGTGATGGCTTCTCCCGGGTCTGGTATGGTTCATAAGGTACATAATGTTGCGGTTGTTCTAGTCTGGAGTTTGGATAATGGTAGTGTGTTATGATGATATTTATATTTTCAACCTGCAGGTAGAGTTAGAGTACCTTGGACGTGTTGTTTTCAACTCGGGTGGATTTCTCTACCCTGACAGTGTTGTTGGTACATATTCCAACACAACAATGATTGGTGGGTTAGGAGTTGCTGGGTTGGAAGTAGGAGGAATTGAGGTAGAAGCAGCAATACTTGGTCAGGTGGGGATACATTTTTGTAGTAAATGCATATGGTAAATATGAATTTTGCCCTGGTTTGATACTTAAATTACTGACAGCCCATTAGCGTGGTACTACCTAGTGTGATTGGATTTAAGCTGGTTGGAAGGTTGCGGGTTGGGGTTACAATTACTGATTTGGTTCCAACCGTGACTAAAATGTTAAGGAAGCATGGTGTTTTTGGCAATATTGTTGAGTTTTATGGTGAGATTGACAGATATGTAATCTCTGAAATTTTGGCTAATGTAGTTAAGTTTCCTGTGTACATAATTCGTCTTTTTTCCAATATGAAGGAGAGGGGATGAGTAGGCTGTCACTGAATGATAGAGCCGCGATTGCAAACATGTTCGCGAAATATGAGGCAACAATGAGTTTCTTCTCTGTTGACCATATTACACTGGAGTACCTCAAATTGAAGGGAAGGAGCAATGAAACTGTGAGTTGTGTTTTAGTAAGTTATGTGGTTTCATTAGGTTCTTCAGTTTGCGTAACCATTTAGTATCTTATCTACATTTTGTGCTTCTTCTGGTTTGTATATTACATTGTGGTGCTCGTTTAGGTGACAATTATTGACTTGCGTGCAAACAAGATGTTTGTTGACTACAGTGAGGTAAGAATATATATATTTTTTTCGGTTCATATGTACTTTCAATTTAGTCAATATTCTCGAACCTAAATGTATACTAGTCTTGCAGCCCCAGGAAGAAAGAGCATATACATCCTCTCTGCAATTAGATCTGGGAGATGTTGAACCATGTATTTCTGGTCCAAAACGGTATATGTTTTTACTTCTGTAAATCATCACCTTACTGTAAGTCCTAACATCTTGTCATTAAAGTCTTTACTTTTTTATGTTTTGTTGTACAGGCCTTGCGACCAAACTTTATTGAGGGATATGAAGGTTGACTGGAAAGCATGCCTTGACAATCCTCTTGGAATAAAGGTAACATACAATCATACAAGCTGAGTTTATTATAACGAATCAAAGAAGTTATTTTTTTTGAATAATTTTTTGTGGCATGCATGATCTTCTATTTTTTACAAGGGGTTTGCAGTCCCAAAAGAACAGCAAGACATAATTGTGAAGTTCTCATATGACGGACAACCTGCTGAGCTTAAACATGGTAGTGTTGTTGTTGCGACCATTACAAGTGATTGTGCCATATCAAGCCCTAATGACATGGTTGGTGCTGCACTTATTGCTAAAAAGGCTTATGACCTTGGCCTAAAAGTGAGTTTCTCCCTCTGCTTTTGAATTTGGTCATCTGGATAAGGTTATTCCAGTCACATAATGGCACCGTAATTATAGGTAAAACCATGGATTAGGACAACTGTAACTCCTGTTTCTGGAGTAGTCGAGGAATGTTTGCTTCAAAGGTATATTGGGGTCACTTAAGTTAACGTTATAGAATCTATTGGATCTTTGGTATTATCCTCAATTTGTTTAACTTCTTTGCAGTGGGCTTAAAAAGTACTTAGCGAAACAAGGATTCAACGTTGTCGGCTATGGCGTCAGTACAAGCATTTGGGGTTCTGATGACTTACTTGATGAGCCAATTGAATCTGCTATTTCAGAAAGTGGTAGGGACTTTCTCCTTTACGACAGAAAACTAACTACTTCCTTTACGAATATTAGTATAATATCGCATTCTACACTCTATACAAAATCATATTACTGACCATTGTATTTCACAGTTTATAAGATTTAACAATCTTTCTTGAACATCATCCTCGTGTTCGATGCACAATATAATGCTCTCCAGTTCATTTCTCTTGCAAACAACAATTATGGGTGAACCTCAACTTTACTGGCTTCCTTTGTTCTCTTTCCTACCACAGATATAATTGCAACTGCCGTGCTCTCTAGCAGAGGCCTTTATCGTCGTAATCCATATGCTAGAGCGAAATTTTTTACTTCACCACAACTCGTTGTTGCTTATGCGCTTTCTGGAACGGTTTGTACTTTGTCATCTCACTGAACATGAAATCTCATGAAGCAATTTTTTCTTTTTGAAATTTTATCCAATGTATTGATTTGTCTCGAGCTTGTTGCTTTTCTTTTTTCATCTTGGATGTATTACAGGTTGACATTGACTTTGAGAAAGAACCATTGGGAACAAACAACGATGGGAAAAATGTGTACTTAAGGGACATATGGCCAAGCAGTGAAGAAGTTGCTCAGGTATATAGAGTAACTTCATAGTTTTCTCTATGGTTTCTTTTAACGCTCCTTGTAGTTTTTTTTTTTTATAAATGGTACTTTGGAATAGGCTTTTCAAAATAGGGAGTTACAAAGCATGTTCAGGAGCACTTATGAGACAATGACAAAGAAAAATTCTGTGTCACTAAGTTCAGCACTCTATTCTTGGGATCCGAACTCAACATACATTCATGAACCTCCTTTTTTCAAGAACCTGACCACAAAGCCACCTGGTCCGCGTGAAGTGAAGGATGCTTATTGCTTAATGAACTTTGGAGACAACATAACCACAGACCACATTTCCTCAGCAGGAACTATCCACGAGAATAGCCCTGCTGCAAAATTTCTTATAGACCGGTATTCGATGTGTAAGTATGATTTCAATCATATGGAAGTCGTCGAGGAAACCATGAAGTGATGACACGCGGCACCTTTTCCAGTACGCGTATTGTTAACAAGCTCTTAAATGGAGAACTTGGCCCTAAGACAGTTCACATTCCTACCGGAGAGGAAATTAGCGTTTATGATGCAGCAAGTGTGAGTAAGATATGTATTACAAACTTCAAGAAAACTTAAACCATCACTTATGTTCATTTGAATACATCTGCAGAGATACAAAACCGGTGGACAGGACACGATCATACTAGCTGGTGCAGAGTATGGAATTGGTAGCTCCCGGGATTGGGCTGTAAAGGGTCCAATGCTTCTGGTAATTATGCATATGCATACATGATATTTGTTATTAGTATCATACATTTGACAGGCTTTCAACTGCTATGTTCGATGTGACTTTGAGATTTTAACATAAATAATTAGGGAGTGAAAGCTATCATTGCCAAGAGCTTTAACAGAGTCCACCGCAGCAACTTGGCTAGTATGGGGATAGTTCCTCTGTGTTTCAAGTCCGGTGAGGATGCAGAAACACTAGAACTGACTGGCTATGAACGCTACACAATCCACCTTCCTAGCAATGTCAATGAGATGAAAACAGGCCAGGACATAACTGTCACCACTGACACTGCTAAATCTTTTGTCTGCACTTTGCGGTTAGACACAGAGGTAAATCTCCCAAATGCTTTTGTATAGATTTTTGATTATCACCATTAATGGTCTGACTTTGGTTGATGGAGTTGAATCAGATGGAACTGGCATACTATAATCATGGCGGTATGCTTTCGTATATCATTAGAAGTTTGAGCAATGAGTGAGTGGTTTGATTCGTCGGCTCTCAACTATATGTAAAACGTTTTGAAAAAGAGTATCAGAAAAATTTGCAATAAGACGGTCTCTTCTTTTGTCAGACAACCACAGATATCGAATCAGACGAAATCATATTTAATGAAGCTATTGACTTTTTTCGAGATTCTTCGAGCAAGTGTTGGAGGATTGTTGTCTTTTTCAATAAATGTTTAATGGGCCTACACGGATATGAGAGTTGCGCGTCCATTATACGCAAAAGGAGAGAGTGAATTATTCTCTGCTTCTCAAAACAATTATTCTAAACCCCACTTGGGTCGCTAATTCGTAGTTATCCATACACGTGTCAATTAAAATTACAGATCTACGGTTAAGATTAGACCGCCATAAAAAAGGAAAGTCAAGGTTAAAAAAAGGCCTATAAATACAAAACCTTCCTTAAGCTTTCGTCTTCATCAAATTGGAAAAAACACAAATCTCCAAAGTCTCAATCGTCTTCTTCGTACCCACAACAACAAAACCTTCAGGTAACGATCTCTTCTTTCTATTTTATTTCTAGATTGATCTTTCTGTTGGTGTTGTTCTTTGTTTGATTGATTGATCTTCAAGTTTTTATTCGATCCGTCTTCTTTGTTTCGTCTTCGAATTTGATTTGGTATCAATTTGTGTTTTTTTATTTTTGTGGTTTTGATTTCTGATTATAGATTAATCTCTTCAAAAATTAGGGTTACTCTCGATATTCAACATGAAATTTTGTTAGGGTTTGAGAAGTCTGATCTCTATGGGGACTAGGTTTTTGCTCCTTTAATTTGTTTCAATTTTGTGTTTCTCCGTTGGTAAAATTTTGGATTGATGTTAGATTCCAATAGGGTCTTGATAAAGACTAGACTTGGTTCTTGGATTTTGATAGTTATGTTCTGTTCTGGATTGATTATTGTTGATTGGAGTCTTAACTTGGTTTGCTTTATTATTTGTTTGCAGAGAAAGAGAATCAAAGAGAGCTTAATTAAGAGCGGTTTCGTAGTTCCAAGTAACCAAGTTTACATGGTTGAGCTAGACATCCAGGTTCCATCAGCATACGATCCATTCGCAGAGGCTAAAGATTCAGATGCACCGGGAGCAAAAGATTACATTCACATCCGAATCCAGCAGAGGAATGGGAAAAAGAGCTTGACGACTGTTCAAGGGCTTAAGAAAGAGTACAGCTACGAGAGGATACTCAAGGATCTCAAGAAAGACTTCTGCTGCAATGGGAACGTTGTGCAGGACAAGGAGCTAGGCAAGATCATCCAGCTTCAAGGTGATCAGAGGAAGAAAGTGTCTCAGTTCTTGGTCCAGACTGGGATTGCTAAGAAGGATCACATCAAGATCCACGGTTTCTAAAAACACTTTGGATCGTTTCTTATCTATTTTATGCGAATAAATTGGTGTGAACATCATCATTAGGAGGCGTGTTTTTGGTTTTGCTTTTTTTTTTAAAGGTGTTGGATAATTTGATATTTTGCAATGATAAGTATTTCGATTCTTCTTATCTTCATCTCTTTCGATTGGTCTCATCTTTCATCTCTTCCCTTCTTTATTTTGCTATTAGAAAAACATAGATTGTGAAACAATACGAAATTTGAAAATCCGACATAGAGTTAAGTAATCTGATGAATCAAGAAGCTCAAACATGAAAAAGGGTAAAGCGTCCACGGCTTTTATTGATCAGTAAACAAACAACTCAGAAGAAAATTATAAGCGTCGTCCACGTTTATTAGAAAAGCAAATTTTATTGTATGGTTGAAAATGTATGCACGAGAGAGCATTATTTTAATGGGTTTGATCTTAATCAAACAGTTTGTTTAAATTATCATCAAATCGCACAATTATACTGAGTGATAACATCGGAAATCTAAGATAAGCATAGCATACACTCCACGTGATTTTCACGTGACCTTTTGAAAAAGAAAAAAGTATCTTATATTATTAACAAAGATCTTAAAAAAAAGTAAGAACTAAAAAGCCCAAACCAAAAAATTAAACAACAGAGGGTTTACACCAAATCCACAATATTTTTTTTTGGTTTGCTGTAGTTAGTAATTAAAATTTAGGCCTTTTTTATTTTATTTGGTTGCCCTCAAATGTGTGATTTTTTTGTCTTTTTCGCATTTAGCCTCTCTCTTGTTTTTTGACTAACGTTGTAATTGCCACAAGACTAAAAAAAAAAAAGAAAAGCTGAAGAAAGAGGAGAAGAAAAATCGCAGGTATGTCTGTAAAATTTAATCTCTGTCTGTTTCTTTTACACAGAAATTGACGGGACAAGTTCAAAGCTTTTGTCTCTCTGCCTCGTTTCTTTGTTTTGTTCATTTCGGGTAATAATAATTATTAATAATACTTTGTGCTATGTGTTGTGTTTCTTCTTCACTCGATTTTTTTTTTGAAATCCGAGATTTTTTGTTTTTAGTGTTCTTCTTATTTTGATTTTTGATTCTAGGGTTTACTTTGAAATTTGTTATTGTTGTTACTTCTGTCTCTGTGTGTGTATGTTGTTGGTTGATTAGTGGTTTGATTTTTTGAGATGATTTGTAATTAGGAGTCCCTGATTTAAGGGTTTAGAAATGGTTGCATGTTCGTTTGGATTACTGGATCTTATCTGCTTTTAAATCCCCAGTTTTTAGTTAGAAATGTGTATAATTTACACTTAATTTGTGAATGTTAATTAAGAAAAACCGAAAAAAAGAGTTTTTTTTTTAGTGTTTGTGTTTGCTGTTTCAGTATAAGCTTCACATTTGTGATATTGTTTTAGTTTTGTGTGATGATGATCTCTCTGGTGTTGGTTTTGTGATTCTCACTTGTATTGTATCTTTATTGTCTCAGAGGGATTACACTGAGAGGGTTTTATTAACTAACACTAGTTACTGCAATATCGAAGCTTCTCAAAGAGATGGAGAAGGAAGGGCATGAAGAGAACAACCACACTATCTCAGGAGATTTAATGGCGAAACGGAAACGAGGTCGTCCAAGGAAACACCTGAGGCTAGAATCTAACGAGCAGTCTCCTATTGTCACTCCTCCAGGGTTTAGCAGGACTCAGCTGCAGCAGCTTCGTCAGAGGCACGATGATGATGAAGCTATGGTTGGACAACAGATTACTGGCGTGATCGAGGCGACGTTTGATGCCGGGTTCTTGCTTTCGGTTAAGGTTGGAAACTCAGATAGCATGCTTAGAGGTGTGGTGTTCAAGCCTGGTCATTGCGATCCTGTTTCGGTTGATAACGATGTTGCTCCTGATGTTCCAATGATAAGAAGGAACAGTGATGTGATGCATCATGATGGCTCAGCTAAACGAGGTCGGAAATCTAGATTTAGGGAGAAACGTGGTAGTGGTGTTAGGAACAGAGCATTGGTTCCGATTCAGCCAAAGAATCTCTTGGTTCCTGTCGTGCTTCAGCCTTCCCATCATCTACAGAATGGTGGTGGACGTGTCCCGATCCACCACAGTCCCATGCAGAACGAGACGGGGTCTCAAGCGAGTAACGGCAAGCCTTTTGAGACGCTGCTCACACAAGTGATGAATAAAGGTCAAGTCCATCACACGGCACAGTCCATTGAACCAGAGTCAGATGAGCAAGCTCTGTCTATTGAGCCATTGCAGGCGATACACCCGGTCCATCCAGTACATATGCCGAAGCCCATGCCGAGTTACGGACGAGGCCAGATGACTGAACTCCTTCAGGTACTAATCCCAACCATACAAATAATCATTATCCCAACTTTACTTTTTTTTTTCTCTACAGTGATTCTGATTCATGTTTGATTTGTCTTAGGCTGTGCAGGAGAATGTGAGAGAGACCCATTTTTCTCAAGGCCATTGATCTTCTGAAAGATTACTTCTTCTTGCAAGAGTTTAAAAAGTCTGATTCAATCTCATTGTAATCAGAAATAGGAAAAAACAGAATCTAACTATTGTTAGCTTAAAGATGTCAGCAAAATTACCGTGATTCATCATATAAATGCTCATTACTTCCTCTTTCAGTTTTCTTTAGCTAATAGTTTGTATATCATTGAAAAAACAAAAAATCCAAAACAATAGATGAATCTTTAATTTGTAAGTTCTAACTATGGATCAAAACCTTTTATAATAATATTATAGCCTTATTAAGCTGGGAGGTAAACAATAAGGTAAAGAGGAAAAAAAACAGGACATTCTATAGAAACTTTGTGCCATAGAAACCGTTGGGAACTGGAATTGGCGGTGCTCGGTTAATCGGAAAGGGTGCCTGCATAACCGGAATATCGGTAGGCATGACTGTGTAAGGCTGATGTCCACTGGCTGCAAATGGTTGGGGAGCGTATAGCTGCATTGGTTGACCAGTTGCGATTACACCTGTATTGCCACAAATTGATTTCTTACAATGAGAACAAACTCTTTGGTCTTAACATGAAACCATACTTCAACAGAGAAAGAATGTTTTACTTTGATGCTTTGGATATTGGAGCTGTTGTGGAGAAAATAGAGGACGAGAGGGTGGATGTGGGTGTTGTGGTACTCCTTGAACCAATTCCTTAGAAGAACATAAAAGGGAAGATGATTTGAGTTTCTTGTGTGCAGATAAGCCTAATGTAATTGTCTGTATTCACAAAATAACAAACATATGAATTGTTACCTGAGCAATTGGTTGCATATACATAACCTGTCCTGATCTCCCGACCATCATCTGGAATATACAACAGGAAAAGAGCCTTCAGAAACTCATACACTAAAACTCAATTCCTATAAACAATTTTTCTATAACAGGAGTGAGAACACAGTGTTGTAAATGAAATACAACCTGAGGATTGGGATTTACAAGCATTGGTGTCGCTTGAACAGGATGGAACTGAGTGGTGAATCTATTCGGCTGTCCCCTATTAATAATAGTAGGTCCAACCATCTGCAGAAAAATGGGTTCAAATGAATAACAAGATTCACTGATTGCAACAGATTTTGAATCACCGGTTATGAACAAAATCGAGAGTAGAAAAATTTAACGTTACAAACCGTTGTTTAGAATCAAGTTATATCAATATCATCTCTCATGTGTGAAGATGATACTGTTTCACAATCTGGTTATTGGCATTTCAGCCACTTAGCGCTAAACTAAACGGAGGTCGTAGATGAATATATGTCCCTCTAAAAATGTTATATTTAAAGAGATACAGAGGGAAAATAGTAGATACTCAATTCTGGTTGAAGACTTACATGTTGGGGAAAATGAGATCCAGCTCCAGTATTTCCAGGAGCCAAATTGGGGTATGGAACAAACTTGGGAGGTGAAGGTGCATGAGACAAGAAAGGGCTGATTCCAATTTCTTGTCGACCAGCTTCAGGAACTGGTAACATAGGAGTACTACTCGGCACATAACCCATATTTGCAACAACAGGCGTCATACCAGCATGGGTTGATGTAAGACGTTTTGCAAGAGATGGAGAAAAGGTCTTTGCTCCTGGATTCAGCTTAAACTCCTGGATTTCAAAAAGGAGTAACAAATAAAGGTAGATAGAATTATGCATGAGTCATCAAACACCACAACCAAGAAACGAGCATTCCATAATAAGTTGAGAATATAGTAGCACTAGCAGATATTCTGAAGGTGAAAGATCAATAAGAATTAATAACCTTAGCCTTTTTGTCAGGGTCTGTTGTTTGCGTAGGTAGTAACTTATTTGTAGATGACACCAAAACCTGAGTCATTTCCGAGTTTTCATCCGGAGTTGTGCTCTGTGAATTCTCAGTTGATGAAGGCCTTTCTGCAGCATCATGAAAACCATTACTAGAAAGGTCCGGCATAATTTTCTCTTGTTCTGTCGGTTTTACACGTTCAGACGTGTTGTCCACTGTCATTACAACACGTAGATAGTTGAGGATAGACATGTCAGGTAACATTTTAATTGTCAAAGGAAGCAGAAACGAATTCATCATGGTTCTTTACTTAAAATACAAAGTCCTCCAAAAAATGGAACTCACAGTTAATACTTGAGCTTCTGGCATCAACCTGCAGTAGGGAAATACAATAATAAGCAGCTGCTGAGCAATATTTTGAAAAACATAATATATATTTAGATGCAATACTAACATTATCCTTCTGATGAAGTACAGTATTTTGTTTACTATGCTGCAAAATGCGGGCTCCAGTCTGTCTGTCAGCAAAAGAATATACAAGAATGAGATAACATATGAAAACTTTAAAATGTGGTCAAACATAAAGTAACTAGTGCAGCACAGAACACAGAGAGGCTTACTGTAGTCAGAAAACTAGATTGATAAGATTCAGACATACAAAAAAGTTTGCTTACATATATAGCCAATATTGAGACGGAGATAAAGATTTTAACAGGACACTAATTCTATACCAAAATATGATCCATACCGTTGATGGTTCAGAGAGATAGGATGATGCTTGTTCTGCAAAAGAGGAAAATGGAAAAAGTATCAAGAGAGTCTTGTCAGGCTGTAAAAGCTAAAGTAAACAACTTGAAAGGAATCTTAATAGTGACTCTAGACAAGGCAACTACTTAAATGTCATCCGTTACAGAAACCGAACACCATGTGCATAATTCTACGTTCTACCAAATGGAGGCTGGTTACACTATCATCTCGTATAGGTTCCCACCACACGAGGGAACTATTCACATAAATTCCACATTACAATCAATACAAAGCTACCTGTGCAGTACCAACCTGATCTCTTCTCCCTGGCTCTTTCATGGCATCTGCGGTTCCATTTACCTTCCCAGATGTCAAGGTTCTTACTTTATTTTCCAAACGGTTTTCAAGCTTGGCGGAATTTCTGTTTCAAAAGTTGAAGAGATTAACACATCTTCCATCTGGTGCTTTTACAAATCCATAGAGTAAATAAAAACGAAACTAAAAGACAGCGTGCATCCATAATCTTTAATAAAGTGGTGATGCATCCATAATCTTTAATCTTTCAACTTTTCTGTATGAATATGAACTTATAACAACTACATAGGTTACCTTCTACGATTAGCGCCCCTTCTGTTATTGCCAGAATTAACGGACTTATTATTTGCAATACAAGAACGAGGCTCGGAAGAAACTGCCACGGCCGAGACAACATTTTCACCCTCAACCTCGCCTGCAACATTTGACGAAAGCGAGACTCCCTAAGAACAAATAAAGAATCAGAAATTTACACAATCTAGCTTAAAACGAACCTTTTAGAAGTAAAATTAACTAAAGAACAAACCTCTGCAACAATTTGAACAATATTGGAAGACAAAATAACAAGTGTCTCCACAATCTTCCCACTTGCTACATTCGATTTACTTCTTCCCTTCTTAGTAAGTCTCGCATTCTTCAAAACAATGCCTAAACACACAGAATCAAACCCAGTAAAATTCAAAAAACAGACCAAAAATGCTAACATAAATCGAAAAAATGACAACGAAGCAATGAATGAAACCAAGTTGACTAATCACATTTAAGATTCACACTACCAATTAACTAATGAACATAGTTTTATACGATCCTATTCAAGTCTCTGAGATCGCCAACACAAATTCGAATCAATCAATTCATAATGCCAACTTCAATTACGAAAACACAAACTACCAACTCCAAAACCCAGAAGGAAACGTACTGAATTGATTGTCAAGAGAGATGGTGAAGAAAATCCCAGAGAAAACAGAGCCATCGTGGATATGGACATGGACTTGTAAGCCGATGATGCACATAGTAGAGATTAACAGAGCTTCGCTCATCGATGATGACGAAGAAGGAGAAGAGCGTGAGATCTCATCTTCCAGTTTCTTCGCGATTGCCATAATTCAAAATCTATTCGTTTCGAAATTTTTTTTGACACAATTTGATCGGAAAAATCCCACACACAGACCACCGGTGTATGTGTGTGTATAATAATATAACTGTTATTGGGCCTAAATTAGTTTCGAAACAGTAAAATCCATACAAATTTATTAACTTATAAAAGTTTTTTTTTTTTTTTTGGTATTGGAATAAAAGTTTTAATTTATTGAGAAAGTAATAAAATATTAAATTATGAAAAGATTTGCTTATATATATTTTCGAATTTTTTAGTTTAAAAATAAGTTATTTTTGTAGTTCAATTTTTTTGAATTTTTGAATTTATAGTTCTTATACTTCTATGAGTTAGATATTATTGTTTCTATTTTTTTATGGAGATGTGCTGCAGCAAGAATAATGCAAATTTACAACGCTACTAAAATCATATTTAACTAAATTTTTGTAAGGTAAATAAATTTATAATTTTTATATATATATATATATATATATTGGTTTTATAGCTTTTTTAAGTTTTTACGGTCCCAAAAACAACAACTCCAACTACAACTCCAAATGATTTATCATGATTTTAATGAGTTAGAGACAAATGAATAGAAAATATCTAACTATTATTGGCCTAAATATCTAACTATGAATAAACTCCTATATAATTTGAAAATTAAAAAAAAGGTCAAATATAAACTTAAAAATTTACATATAGTAAAACATTACATTTCATCATATCTTCTGATATAATTTATGGTTAATGAGTTTTGTTTTAAAGATATTGCATATAACCCCCTAAATAATTATAAGTAAACAAAAAAGGCTCACAAATATATCTTAAGTACTCTTAAATGATATAATAAAAAACTTACATAGATACAAATAGTAAAACATTACATTCCCATCATATCTTCTATATAATTATGGTTAATTAACAACTAACAACCTAAACAAATATAGTTAGATGATTTATTGATATATAATTTTAAAACTGTTTGACTTTCTTTTATTCAAAATTTCATTACATATTTCTCTAATTCTTTTAGTGCAATACACATTTTTGTGTTATGATAATATTTAAATTATACGTACTATTTTTTTATATGCATTGTTAGTTCCAAATCTATTATAACATTCTCTTTTAACGTCATAATTTAATGTTGTATGTAAAACATTTATATAGATAACTTATTTTTGTAAATTTCTATATGATAATTCATTTGTTAAGTTATGGAATGCTAACTCATTCTCTTATTATAATTAAAAATTTTAGTCATTACCTCGAATTAAGAAATGTTATCTTACAAGTGAATGCACCTAAACTCTTTAATTTTGCTACATGATATCAAATTTTGTACAAACTATGTGGTTTTATTAAAAGCATAAACAATTATTTTTTCTTGTTAAAGAAATTCTTTGTTTTCGAGTAATGGGAATCGAACCGTATTGATATCAAACTATCGAAGTGTTCTTAACTAATTTTATTTGTTAAATCCAATATACTAAACACACAACTAACTCAACAAACAAATCCAATGTAACTAACCCAACAAACCAATACAATGTTTTGTTATTCTATATAATTATTAATTATGGGATAATCTCGAAAAGAGATAAATCAACTTAATATACAGTTTAAGAGTTTAGAGTAAACTTTTTGTCGTTATCGAATTAGATACACACACTCAGAAAACTATAACCCAAATTATATATTTTATGATTTTTCTTAAGAACTTAAAAAACGTTTAACAGATTAGTTTCATTTTTTTTGTTCGCTCGAATTG
The DNA here is from genome assembly GCF_000633955.1 of Camelina sativa. Classification (NCBI taxonomy): domain Eukaryota; kingdom Viridiplantae; phylum Streptophyta; class Magnoliopsida; order Brassicales; family Brassicaceae; genus Camelina; species Camelina sativa. Next base: position 21,390,158 of record NC_025686.1, on the reverse strand, counting down.
ACATATGTGTACCGCCAGACCACATGTGTTTTACAATTACTGACTTATTTTTTTTTTTGTTTTTTTTGGTAAAAAATTACTTACTAATTTGATGCATAAACTAAGATCATATCAAATTCATCACTTTAGCCTTGAAAAACTTAATAAAAAAAAAAGGCAAAGACGCATAATGGTAATGTGTTCTGGAAAATGTCATACTGATTAGTGTTGAGATTTACACCATACTTAGCTCTCAAACTTGTTTAATTTTTAATATAACTTTAAAAAAAAATTATTTAAAAACAATAGGAGCAATGGAAAACATGTAATGAAAATGCCTAGTTATTGGGCCGAAACTAGTCCTTATTGGGCCTAAATTATTATTTTTTAATCGAAAGAAAAAATGACATCGTTAAACCCTTGAATTGGCTGCTACAACGTCTTCTTCTTCTGATTCTCTGTCAAATCTTAAAACCCTAATTTTTTCTTACCTCCCGCAAATTCTAGCTTTCTCAAAATCGTTAGGCTTTTACTTCTCTGGAGCTCTAGTTTTCTGTCAAGATGGGAAGACCTAAGAAGACAAGGGGAATGAAGAAGGAGATGCGTCTCAATGAAGTCGAGGAGATCAAACTTCTGAACCAGTGGATCGAATCCCAGAAACCTGATTCAGGATCAAATCCACTTTCATTTGGTCCTCTTCCTAAAGACGCCAAGATCGGAAAATTCGAAGACGGCAAAAACGGCACCGTATTCTCGCGTTACGCAGGCGTAAGGAAGTTTGCTCAGTTGCCGATATCGGATAAGACCAAAAGAGGGTTGAAAGAGGCGAAGTACGTTGATATGACTGATGTACAGAGAGCTGCCATACCTCATGCTTTATGCGGAAGAGATATTCTCGGTGCTGCCAGAACTGGGTCGGGAAAAACTTTGGCTTTTGTTATTCCGGTGAGGCTTCGATTGGATTCTCTCTTGTTACTATGTTCGTTAGATTGATCATTGGGTATTTTAAATTTTGGTTCTTTTTAATGGTTTTAATGTTACTTGGTGTGTGATAATGGATGGGTTTGTTGTGTGTTGTATAGATCCTGGAGAAGTTACATAGGGAGAGATGGAGTGCTGAAGATGGTGTTGGATGTATTATTATATCTCCAACAAGGGAATTGGCTGCTCAAACTTTCAATGTTTTGAATAAAGTAGGAAAGTTTCATAAATTCAGTGCAGGGCTCTTAATTGGTGGGCGTGAAGGAGTTGACGTTGAGAAGGAGAAAGTTAATGAGATTAATATTTTGGTATGTGCTCCTGGTAGGCTTCTTCAGCATATGGATGAGACCCCAAACTTCGATTGTTCACAGCTTCAGGTACTGTTTGACCTTAGAAATGTTAGCTAATTCTATCTATAATCATTATGCTGGAAATTTGCAAATTAAGGATACTGTAGAACCACTACTGAATGGGCCTTTCCTTTCTTTATCTATGTTCTCTTTTGCTGCAGATTCTGATTTTAGATGAGGCCGACCGTGTTCTTGATTCTGCGTTTAAGGGGCAGTTGGATCCTATAATCTCACAGTTGCCTAAGCACAGGCAAACTTTGCTTTTCTCTGCAACCCAAACTAAGAAAGTCAAGGATCTAGCTAGACTCAGTTTGAGAGATCCTGAGTACATTAGTGTGCATGAAGAGGCGGTTACAGCTACTCCAACTAGCTTGATGCAGACTGTTATGATTGTCCCAGTGGAAAAGAAATTAGACATGTTATGGAGCTTCATCAAAACTCATCTTAATTCCAGGATTCTTGTTTTTCTCTCCACCAAGAAACAGGTTAGATGATTTTACCTTTCTTCCTTTTTGAATAATTAACATGGAGATAGTTTTGTTCTCTTTCATTCTGCTACTTTTTTTTTTCTAATCTTGAGATTGATAAAGGAATCACTATTTTGGGCAGGTCAAATTTGTTTATGAAGCATTCAGTAAGCTTCGGCCTGGAATACCTTTGAAGTGCCTTCATGGAAAAATGAGTCAGGAGAAAAGGATGGGAGTGTACATGCAGTTCATTGAGAAACAGTCAGTGCTGTTCTGTACTGATGTTCTTGCTAGAGGACTTGATTTTGAGAAGGCTGTGGACTGGGTTGTTCAGGTATGAATCCACACATTCAGAATTACATACAATACTCTATGATCTTGTCGGGCTGAAGTGTGACGTCATCGTATTTATTTTATAGATGGATTGTCCTGAAGATGTAGCTTCTTATATTCACCGAGTTGGGCGTACAGCTCGTTTCTATACTCAAGGGAAGTCGCTCCTCTTTCTGACACCTTCGGAGGAAAAAATGATTGAGAGATTACAAGAAGCTAGAGTGCCGGTCAAACTCATCAAGGTTAGTAGATACCTCAGTTTTCTTTGAGTCTCGACTGTCTGATGTTGAAAACATTTGACTTAAAAAAATTGTTCACACAGGCAAACAACGAAAAGTTGCAAGAGGTTTCTAGGCTGTTGGCTGCTTTATTAGTCAAGTATCCCGATCTTCAAGGTGTTGCTCAGAGAGCCTTCATCACATATCTGAGGTCCATCCACAAGAGAAAAGATAAAGAGATTTTTGATGTGTCAAAGCTGTCGATTGAAAACTTTTCTGCTTCACTTGGCCTGCCAATGACTCCCAAAATCCGATTCACAAACCTTAAAACGAAGAAAAAGGGGGTCTTTGAGAGTTCTATCGCTATGGAGGAGCCTGAGAATGCACAAGAATGTGAAGCACCTCCGGTTGTAGAAAAAGATCTTCTGGGTGATTATTTAGATGAAGAGGATTTTGCTCTCAAGCCACATGGAGAGGGCAAGGAAGTAGAAAAATCAACCAAGGAAGAAGTTCTCATGTATGGTTTTCACATTCCATTAACTATTTTTTCATTCATTCGATCCACTCTTTTCATGGTTTCCTTTGAATTTTCAGGCCAGGAACTCGGGTTTTGAAAAACAAGAAGCTGAAGATCAATCTACACAGACCATTTGGGTCGAGGGTTGTGCTTGATGAGGAAGGCAATTCTTTGGCTCCCTTAGCCAGTGTAGCTGGTGCAACAGGGACTGAAATGGCCCTTGATGAAGGTAAAAGGAACATGAACCTTGAGTTTCATCAAATCCCTGTTATTCTGTTCCCACAAACTAGCAACCAATGTGTCTTGTGTTTGCTTATTGATTTTTGCAGAGAAAAGGAAGGAATTCTATAAGAAAGTGGGAGCGGAAATGAGGAAAGCCGATGCTGAGGACAAGAAAGTAGAGAGGGAAAAGAGGAGGGAAAAGAGAATGAAACAGAAGATTAAGAGGAAGAGAGGAGCCATGGAGGAGGATGAAGAAGATGACGAAGAAGAAGAAGAAGAAGGCCATGATGGTTCTGGATCATCAGAAGAAGAAACAGGAAGAAATCGCAAAAGAGCCAAGAAAATAGTCTTTGACAATGAAGAAAAGGAAGGAGGAAAAATCAACACAGATTCTATCTCCGTAGCTGAGCTTGAAGAAATAGCACTCAAATTGATAACTCAATCATGAGATCTCTCAATAGACATTTTTAAAGCTTCTTGTACACCGGGAGTAATTGTGTAGTTTATCAATTTGGTGGAAAAGTTTTGTGGTTTGTTTTCCACTATTGTTTGTCTACTTTGAAGAAAAAATGATTTGCATTTTAGCCTTTCTATCTGTGTTGGGAAGAAAATAATTTACTTGCTTTCATAAAATTCTCATCATATAATGCTTGACATCGCTTTTGACTGTAATCAGATAAGCTTTATAATATACTAGATTAGACTTTTTTTGTTTACTCTGGTAGTAATATTGAATTTGGAGTGCACATTTATAAAGGTGGTTTGTCACACTAGCAAATGGTAATCCGATAGTTGTTGGATAATAGTAATTTTAAGAAACAGAATAAAGTTTCAACATTCAGCAAACAATATGTTCATAGCAAACTCATTTGCAAAACAAAATTCACATCAAATTAGAAAAAGGGCACTCTTAGTCTATGTCCTAAAAAGACTCATGTTTGTTCCAAGACATTGGTAGATAAGGCTGATGTTCATCTTTCACTGCATTGGAAAAACAAAAATGATAAGAACTTTTTCACATTTGGTCAATCTCAACAAAAATTGTTAGTCGTTAGGTGTTGTTGATTTTACCTGCCGTTGCTGCTGATAGTTGCCATAGCCAGTGTAACCGCCACCATAGTACGCATTAGGATCCTGAGTTGGTTGAGGTGCATAGCCATAAGGTTCATAGCCGCCCTGTGGCTGTTGAGGGTATCCTCCATAGTATCCACCACCGTTCCATTGGGCTTGATCAGGCTGCGATAACAAAGATTATAAGTTATGATTCTGCTCATAATCACTATCAAGTTTTATACTAGAGATTTGAGAAATTGAGAATGTAAGATTAAAGAGGTACCAAACCAAACCTGCTTGTTAGGAGTACGCCCCCACGAAAGCCGGATGCTTTGTCCACCTAATTGTGTCCCATTCAACACCGAAAGTGCATGCTCTGCAGATGCCCTGAAGCACAACAAAGAGTTTAAGTATGTACGAAAAGAACTAAATGGGGTTGTATAGTGAATGGATGATAAGATGTATTATACCTGTTAGCAAATTGAACGAATCCACAACGTTTTCCTGGAGGTATTTTCACATGAATTAGTTCCCCAAACTGACCGAAAATGGACTTCAACTCATCGTCTGTAACGTTAGTATCCAGACCTCCAACAAAAAGCTAAAAGTAGAACACATTAGACTAATAGTCTAGCAAAAATATCATACTAGAGATTTTGGGGGAAAGCAAAAGAAAACTAACTACATACTGTTGTGTTATTTGGATCGCTATCTCCAGGATTTCCTCCTTGAGTGTTTTGATACACAGCTGCAAATAAAAAGATGGGTGAACTCAAGAAGGGCTTAAAAATTCAATTGATATAGAATAAAACTCGACATGGTAAAACAGCTACAAGGAAACTAAATTGCAAAACAACAGAAGCTCACTTAAAAAAACGTTTGCAAAAATATTCACATCAAAAGCTAAGAAGATAACAGCAACAATCCAAACAACATACAGTTCAAAGATGATCAGGAGAATCTGGATTCAGTTGATAACACAAATCACTAAGCACAGATATCAAACAGTAAGTGCCTGTGGGAGTTCAACACCCAAGCAAATAACTGGAGTAAAAATATTCACCTACATCCATAGTAATCAACTATGGCTTGGCCAAGGTTTAATAGAATAGATCTAGAGAGGAAAGCTATTACGAAAAGACTTGTAAAAGTAGGAAAATATAATGAAAAGACAGAAAAAAGACTTGCAAAAGTCTACATAGAGAAGAAGTATTAACTTCAACGTAAGACTCAAAATTAAAGAAGGAAAAAATGAGCTACGGAATATGAAAAGACTTAATTTGAAGGTAAAAGCCTCAAAATAAAATACTTCTAAGTGATAAGTAAGGAGCTGGAAAGTAATTCGAAACTGTAGGCTAATAACAGCCATTTGTATGTAACTCTTTCTGATAACATAACCAACTGACCTAAATGAGGCCACGCAATAAGGTGGTATCATTTTCGGCTGAAATCAGTTCCAGGCTCCCCCCAAAGAGAGCCACTTGTTCTCCTGCTTTAAGACAACATGAGCTGATTTTTATAAGTGTTTGGATGCTTTACAAAATCAGAATCCATTTTAAGTGCAGAAAGGCGAAAACTAAAAGGAAACAAACAGATAAATTCTCTTAATCCTTCAGCACCAACTGAAAGAATAAGCTTTGACTAATCAGAAAGAAATACATCAACCAAAAAAACACTCAATTACAATGCTCAACAAAGAAGGTTAAACCACAAGCAATCTTCATATCACCATTCAACATACTCAATGCACACAATTCCTACATATAAAACATACCTGGTTGAACCGGAAGAGGATTCTTATTGGCAGCCGGACCAATACGCATAGGCCTGGTCGAGCAGTACTGACCATTCATCTCGGTCATGGCACGCATCTGCTCACTTTCGTCCCCAAACCTGACAAATCCATATCCCTTTGACCTCCCAGTAGTCCTGTCCATCACAACTTTTGCCCCCTTTATAGACACATACACACTCTTAAACGTATCCGTGAGCATTTGGTCATTGACTTCAGGACCAAGGTCTCCTACGAAAATTGTGTGGTCAGCACCTTCATTCTGGCGTCTCTCACCAGCACCAGCCTGAGCCCAGTTGAGCCTAAACGTCAGTTCACCGCTCGGCATTTGAGCACCATTGTAAGTTTGCAAATACTTCTCAGCTACAGAACGGTTGACAAACTCAATGAACCCATAACCTTCAGATTGTCCGGTCAGCTTATTACGAATGACTTTAGCTGTTACAGCCTGCCACCACCAAAACACCAAACCATCACTATTGCTACGCTTACACTAATCTATGAACAAAACTTTTCAATCTTCTACATAATAACCCAAAGACTACAACTTTTGATAAAATTACCTCTCCAGATTGATTAAAGATGCTCATGATGTAGTTCTCGTCCATCCATTGCTGCAAATCTCCAATCCATAAGGACTTGACCTCTGGATTCTGAGATCCAGCTCCGTACTGCTGCTGTAGTTGACCTAGTGCCGGCGCCGACTGCCTCTGCTGCTGCTGCTGCTGTTGCTGTTGTTGCATCATCATCCACAACTGCTGCTGTCCTGATTGTTGTCCTGCTCCGGCGGCGTTTGACGGTGGTTGATGCATCACTAACGACGGACAAAAAAAACCTAACTATTTGCTACGGGGAAGAGAAATGAAAATGAAAGGACGTTGAAAGCCTAAAGTCTCGCTTGCTTTATAGTTGTAATTGTATCATAGTGTGGGCTTTTTCTTCTAGGCCCAATATTTTAATGTTAATCTTAGCCCATTATTTGTTATACTATTGACCGGTTAGGTTCTGAACCGGCGATATAGAGTAATTGTCTAATTGAACATGGTTGGTGTTCTAACTTGTAAAATTGATACTACACTATAAAAAGTTCAATCACACGAGCTTTAGAAGGAATAATTTGTTTAGTCAATTTCATAAACAACAACGTTTGGACTGGTCCGATGTTAGTCTAAGTTAAAGTCAATTCTACCAATACGCATAGTTCTTGATTAAGACGTATGAACCTAGAATTAAAAAGTTTGTTGTAACGATGAGAAGTTTTGGTTTACAGTTGGATTTGTTCAGGTCACCATGATCATTGTTCTGGATCAATGTTTGCAACAACCTCTTCTTCACCCTTCCTCTTCCCTCTCCAGAGTATGATCTGCTCATCTTTGAACAATAAGGGAACACATGGAACCAAATCCTGCAATTTTGTTCACAACATTAAAGATTAATCATAAAGAATCTCACAAGGCAAGTAAACAAATAAGATTACCTTTAGCTTCACACCGATTCGTTTGCAGTCACTCATACCAACATGAGTGCAATCTAGTCTCACAATCTCTTCTGTTTCAAACTCCTCTCTCACTCTTCCCACGACATTAACATAGACACCATTCCTAGCTGGAATCAACACATTAAGCCAATAAAAATTGATGAAAAACAAGAAAAATGACCAAGAACTTTGCGACGAATGTAAGTAACTACTTACTAAGTTTGATTAGGGCAGGAGAATGAAGCCCACGATTTCTCATCTCTTTGGTTTCTTCAAATGTTAACCCATCGGCTACATTCTTTACAAGTCTTGGGTATATCGGTGGATAAGGCTTCCACAACATGAGTGGTATGATGGGACGATTCTTAGGATCATAGTTCCTTCCCCGATACAAAACTAGAATGTTTATGTTTCTGTATACAATCTTTCCACCAGATTTTTCCTGTCAAGAAACACAACTACAGTAAGATGAGGACGAGCACTTTCTATAATCAGATCATATAAAAAAGAAGAAGAAACAGAAGAAAACAGAGCTGTGTTCTTGAGATCTAATAACATTTACCTCGAGGTGGAAACATATGTTGTCCATGTCAAGAGTAGGTACTCCTAAGCATTTGATCCTCACTGCCTCAGCTTTCTTCCAATGGTTATGAATGTCATCCATCATATTGTGTGTCACACCACCTTTCCCTAACAATGATACCACAAACAAATCATAAACCAGTTTGATTGAAGAAAGCTTTAGAGGACACCAATCACATATGTTTCAAAGCTCAATTCTTAAAATTTGATTTATATCACAAAATGAGGAAACATGAATTCATAATTCTCACCAAAGATCACAAACTCCCAAAGAAACAATGAATAAAGCTCTAAACTTTGAAGTTTATATGAATCAAACTAAGCTAAAAAATTCAAAACTGTACCGAGATTGATCTGCCGAGAACAATCATTATGCCGATACCGTTCAACAAGTTCCGTAACTTCCTCATCAGTCAAAGGCTCGCCGAGAACTCTTTCCCTCTCTTCAGCCCATTGGCTCTGATCAATCTCCGGCGAAGCCAATGCGGAAGTCCCGGTCCATTTCCGGTCCAATCGACCCGGTCCGAACGGAGAAAACCGTTTCGGTTCACGGAATCCAATTGGTTCAATTTCCGGGTTTGTTTCTGAATACGAATACCTAAAATCAAAAGGGAGGTCTGAAATCACCGGAATCTTCGTTTTATTTACCAGCTCCGACGACTGTTCCTGCTTCGTTTCCTTCTTCTTCTTCTTCTCTGAAGAAGGTTTAGTGGGTTTTGAGAGAGGCGAAAATGGTGGATCACAGTTATCTGTAGATACAAATCGAGCTCGGAGATTACACAACAACAAAAACGAATCCTTTGGCTCTTTTGCTAGCGTTCTGCGAATTGGAAACATTCAGAAACGAAACACTCTGAGCTTTCTCGTAGGGCTTTAATTTTGAAGCTACCAAAAGTTTTACTGAACAAGTATAATTTTCCAATTTACATCTTGACCCATAAATATGAAAGTTTCCTGCTTAATACCCGCAATACTTATATTTCTATTATTCACCCAATTAAAAAATGACACAAACTTTAGCATAATTGTTCAGCTTACATGTTGTTACAACAGCAAAGTCAATTTGTCTTTTTAGATGATCTTATTAAAGTTCTCATCTTTACATCTTCTTTGATCTTCAACCATTGATTCAAAAACATTCAACATATTATCTAAACCTTTAGGATCTTCGCCCATCTCCTTCATCGCGTATACAATACTCTCTATTGTCGACAAACATCCAGCTCTTGGCTGCCGCCGAACTTCTTTGTATAAACTTGTACCTTCGATCTCCAGTTTCACATGGCAACATAAAATCTTAAGCCATGGATTCTCAAGATATATTCTTCTTGCCTTTGACCATGTCCCATCAAGAACAATCAGATTCTTTAGCTTCAACTCTTCTTTCTGTCTAAGATCATTGATCTTAACTGATTCCTCGCTCGGGAACAACAGTGCTGATCCAGGAGGAACCTCAAGCTCGAATTCTAGCTTCCCTTCTGAAAACTTTGTTACCACAAACCCTTTTGCCAAGACATCCATGGCTGCAGGAGAAGCCAGTATATGATCAAAACTAGGATTCTCTACAGTGGTTTCAACCATTAAAGAGTGTGAGATATTGCTGATGACACCATGTTTCTTCATACACATTCTTATCAGATCTTCTGATTTACCTTCTTCACAAGAACCTATCTTTTGATCTGTAACCCGTGAATCCTGACAAGAACTTTCACCTGAATGTTGAGAAAGCTTCAAACTTTCAGCAAATCCCAACCTACCAATGTTCTCAAATTCTAACTTCTCCACACTGCTACTACTTAACTTAGAGCTACCATCAAGTTCCAAAGAAGCTCCATTCTCTACCCTATAGTCAGAATCCGAACAATTCGTATCAATCTTGCTGCAACCCGATCCAATAACCCTGATTACGAACTCTGCCTCGTCATGAACATCGAAAACAGTGGTCACACTAACATTCTTAAGCCCTAATCTAGCGATTCGAGCTGAATTAAGCGCGTGTTTTCTCTCGAGACTATGCTGAAGAATAGTAACACTCACCTCGTTATCGAAACACGGAACTCGCATCTTCTTGCAGAGGCAGAGCTGGCTTGGTTTATCGCAGGAAAGGCAAGTGGATCTCTTTGACCCCATTTTTAGGGTTTGTGAAACCCTCACGCCGTGACACCGTATACAATCGGCGAAGTTACCTCGAGGCAGAATCAGCTGAGTTCGGGCCACGACATGGCCCATCATCTGTCCTGATAACATCACGCTCATTAGGATTCGAAAAGCTTAGCTACGACGAAGATGAGCTAACTAAACCGGAAGAGCCATATAAACCAAATTAAACCGGAAGAGCCATATAAACCAAAATTAAACCGGAAGAAGACTACGTTACAATTGAAATTAATTTTAGATTGATGAAACCAAAACCAAATCGTTTCTGGAGCCGCCGCAACGGAACACTGAAGTGATGTATATTTGAAAAGCTTGAACTGAAACACCAATGAGTGAGTATGTTCAAGCTTTCAAAAGATAAAAACTTTAGATTTCTATTGCTGTGTATCACTGGATTTATAATATCCAAACAGTTACGTGATGAGCAGAGCAGATACTACAAACCTGAATGATATATACAAACAGATAAAGTAATTGTTGAGTTTTCAACGGGGATTACATTAACTTTTACCTAAAATCAAACAAACATCTGAGGGAGATAAGAGTTGAATTCTAGCAGTTATCTGGTCTATTGTACTTTGGAGGGAGAGTTGGACATTGTTCGTTCATGTGCGAGTATGGTTCCATGGTGTTGTAACCAGGAAGTTCCATCCTGTATTTCCCAAGTATCTGACAGTAAGGAAGCTTCACATTGTCATTGTCATTGCACCATGTAGGAAGACGACTTGCATTGGTCTCGAAAAAGTTGAGCATGTAAGCATCTTTGATCTGCAGATTGAAGAGAGAAAAACATGGCCATGGTCAGAAGGGTTTTGCAATTGAGAATGGAAACAGAGACTGTGTATTGATGATTGGTTCTTACCGTGAATTCCGTGACTTGAATAGAACTAGCAAGTGGACCGAACAGGCCAGCTTCTTTGTACATTTCGAGAATGAAAGCAATGCAAGAGGTTGATTTACCATCGCTGTATATCCAATCGTCTTGTTCGGGAACTGCCAGTAATCTGTCAAATGAGGATCCGCGCTTCTCTACTTCCACCAGTACATCAGAAAGATCAAGACCCTGCAGTTTAGACCATGTTAAATAAGAAGAGAAAGGACAAGGGATAAGGAAAAAGAATTATAATAGCAGAGAAAAATGTATCAATATTAAGACCATCTCAAATGAGGACAAACACTAAGTAAACATAATCAACTATGAATTATGAAGATGTTTAGAATTAAGGGTGATTATAACAATCGAACTAATTGATGAAGAAGTAAGAGCTCGAAAGGTATATAGAAACAAGCAAAAATGTTAATACCTCTGTTCCTAGTCTTTTGTTCAAGGCTTCATTCCACATGTTAGCAGCATAATCAGGCTGCATTTTGCTCCAAACAGTCATGAAAGATGCAACCTATAAGAAAAACTCAAATATAATCCAATTAGAAAAGTGTACTCATTCATCCAGACAAAAATTGTAAGAAGGGAAAAAGAAAACCATACAAGATGAGCATCTAGAGGAGGCGGGTAGTTTTCACTAATGGTATCGATCCAGCTAAAAATCAAGTTGTGATAACCATATGGTTTACCCTCCATGCTGCGAGCAAATTTCCATGCAGCAGCAACGTCAAATTTGGCTCTAACATCAGGATGCAAAGGTAGCAATGCAATCTGAGGGTTCGAGTCATCCTTTGTTTGTTCAAATTCCCACCATTCTTCCCATGGTAATATCGCTATTACATCTTCTCCCTGTAACCAAAAGAGAAACCTTCAACAAAAGAAATCTTGTTGTAGTTAAAACTTAAACCTTTAGGCAGCACTTTGAAGTTTTGTTACCTTTTCGTTTTCATTTCCGGACTCACCAATCCATAGTTTTCCTTCAGAGTCTCTCAAGCAAACAGCGGAATGACCAGCATATGCCCCACTCACCCATTTCTCAAGAGTCTCAAAACCACCCCACCTCCCACGGATCTTTGAAATAGCTAAGAGATCACCGGATTGGATCTGATCAGTAGTAACATTCGTAATCCATGGTTCAGGGCGAGTTTCAAAATTAGCTCCCATATGTTTCTCAAGAAACGCAAGGTTAGCGCTTTCCCCCCAACCAGTATTAGTAAAGAGAGGGAAAACATCCCACAGTGCTTGAAGTGTTCCTAACATCCCTGCATGCATAAGGAATATCGAAATTCCTTTGTTCTTAACCTGATCAAATATTGAAACCCAAAACACATCAACCAAACTACATAGATATAAAATCCTTAAAATCAAAGAAACCAAAAGAGATATCGCCACAAAATTCGAACAACAACTTACATATTCATACTCAGCTTTACCATCCCACTCCGGAAACTCCACAGTATGATGTCGAGAAATGAAATACCAAGTCCATGTCACACGATACGGAGTTGCAAACACATAAAGATCCATACAAGTCCAACTATGCGCCTTATCCGCCTTCATTAACACACACACACACACAAACAAAATCAAATACAGTAAAATTAGCTTCTCAAGAAACTACAGAACTAACACAGATTATACCATATTCGAAAATGGTTTCTTATGGGAAGCCTCCAACATAATAATCTCATAAAAATCCAAACTTGAAGATCAGATACAACCCCAAATCTTCTCCTAAATTCCCGGATTCAAAAAACCCTAAAATTTCTAGAGACTTAACGGTCAAACAATTGAAGTTTCTAAAAGTCAAAATTGGAAAAGGGCCCATATACAAAAAATCTCCCAAAATCACTAAAGAAGCAAACAAAACGATCACAGTTCACAAAAGGAAACAAATTTAAAACCTTAATGTGAAGCGTGCCACCACCAAACTCGCTACCAGACTTATTATGAAACTCCAACGTAGCCGTGTTCTCAAAGAAACAAGCACCTTTCCACTGAACGGAATCGTTCCCTGAACTCGCTGTTCCGATGAAAGTAGGAAGCAGATCAGCGGCTCCATATAGAGAGTTTAGAATCGGCCACGAGACTTGTCTGGGCAAATGCGGAAGCAGATCGCGTGGATGAAACGGCGATTTCACCGATTCAGCGGTTGATACAATTAGAAACAGTAGGACGAAGATGGTGGTTAACAAAGAGCGAAGCGAAGAAGACGATGTTGTTGATGATGATGAGGAAGATGAAGACGCCATGTTTTGTTATTTTGGGTTCCTAGTCTCTCCACGATACTAAAATCAAATTTATTTATATTAAGAAACAAAACAAACAAAAAATAAAAAATAAAAATAAAAAATAAAAATAAAAAATAACTTCCGTATAAAAGTGGCAACTGGCAAGTTTAATTATTTTGGAATTAAATTTACTACTACTAATTATAAAATCTTATCACAAAATTTTGCTAACAAAGGAATTAATCTCAAAAACAGTTAAAGTAAATTTCTTTTTTCTTTAAGAAAAAATATGTTCCAAACTTAAAATAATATCATGAATATGCATATGTGATTAGTGATTACTAGTTGATTGGATTATATTTTATTTTGTCTTTTTGGTGTCACTAGGTTTGGACACAAATTTATATATTTTCTTTTACTTTTTTTGAAAAGATTTCATAAGGATTATGAAATTTGTTTAGATTTTAATTACAAAGAAATCAGTTTGCACGTACACAATATCACAACTCACCCATCACAGTTAATATCACATCATCCAAATATGTTCAACGAGGTTTGCATGATCTTACAACACATTGTACATAGATTCACGATAGAGGGATTTAGCGTACACCGCAACATACAAAAATCAACCAGAATTTGACATCCCATTCCCAACTCAATCCCCCAATGTCATCATCTAATTACGTTGCGTCATCGTTGGTATAACGTGTACATACTTGAAGTATGTATGTTTCAATGGCGTCCAAATTTAGAAGGCAAGGCACGTCGCCGTTTCTTCCATTATAAAATCTACTCCCAAAATATTAAAATAATTACAAGACAAAGAAATCGAATTTTCAAAGCAACTAATCAAATCTTCGATTAACTTTTGTGTAGCCTTGAAACGTTTATATATGTTCATCGTAGGTCTCTTCACTCCCCTTCAGATTGACCGAATCAAATTATATAATTTAAGTTCTAATTTGGTATAACATAATCCAAAACAAACCCGAAATTTAAAATGCCCACCTCAAGCTTTACCTTTTAAAAAAAAAACATAAAACTAAAAAGTCTCGTGAGACTCTGACTCTCTGCATAACTACATAAGCATCAAACTAACACAATTGTTTTAGTAGTAAAATGTGTATTTCTTATATGTTGTAGATTTATTTGATAAGAAATGATTCTTGATACATATACTACTATACTAAATTATTAATAAGTAAGATTTTTTTCATGTATATAAATGCAACTCTATTATTGGGGCAGTGACCGTAAACAAAGCAACTTTCGAAGATTCTAAATCGGGAAAAATGCCAAAAAAAACCCGAAGTTATTTTTATTTGGAAGTTTAATAGCCAATGGTTTTAGATTGGAATAAAAATACACCAAATAATAAAACCATGTCATTAAAACCCAAAATAATTAGTGTTGTTATTTTCATATCCACGATTTTTCAACAAAATCAAAATTCCAATTTTATCCCGGTTATTTAATTAATTATTAAATTTTAATAACTTCAGGTTTTTTTTAGCATTTTTCCATTCTAAATCTGATAATTTTTGGATTTTTTTTGTTATTTGTGATGATATTATTATGCGATGATAATGATGATTTATAAGATTGCTATATTTATTTACTCTAATGATCGAAGGTTCCAAATCTGGTAAGTTTTGGAATTTTTTTGTTATGTGTGGTAATGTTATTATGAGATAATACGATGATTTATAAGATTCTATATTTCATTTATGGTGATAACACTGTTGAAGGTATGCAAGTCTACACCTCCAACAACACTACTACGATGGTGGCAGTCTATTTTTACAAATAATAATTGACTTCTCTAAAGTGCACGACATTGATGCAGATGATTTGGTTCATTTTTTCCTTACACCGATAGTTTACACATATCTCTTTATATTAATGGTTTATTTTTAGTCCAAAACCGACTATAAATATAACTAGGTAACAACTCGCACATAGTGCGGTATAAAATAATTATTTAATATTTTTACTGTAATTTTTATTTACAAAATCTATTATATTTATGGGTAATTAAAATATTTAAAATTCGATTGTGTAATATATATCTATAAAAAATTGTATAATAATTAAAATTTAACCAGTGAGAGTTATTTATCAATCTTATATTATTATATCGTATGAACAAAGGGTTCTTAAAATTCATTTTAAAGATTTTATGAAAATATAATTAAAGGATATAATTAAGTTAGAAAGATAATATAAAAATTTAATTTTGGGTGTTAATTGTATTTTTGAAAAAATACAATGGTAAATAAATGTAAATATTTTTAAAAACTGATGACAAATAAAAGAAATAGTATCATGAGCTCTGTAATGCTGACAACTCAGCTTTTTGTCAAAAAGTTCCTCTATTAATATATAGGGGATAACAACAATCAATTTTTTTTTTGTAATAGTTTTGGAAATTAAAACTTTTGTGGTATTTTTGGAAAAAAAAATTGAAGTGTAGTATTTTGAGAAATTCCTCTTTTCAAAAGTTCTCTTTCGAAAATCATTTATATATCTCTCTTACTTTTAAATATTTTATTGATTTATTTTTAGGAGAATTTCTTTCAAAATCTTGTACTGCGCTTGCTCTTAGATTTAATTTTGATTTTTTTTTGCTAAAAACCTAACTAAGAGCCTAAAAACAAAATGGTTAGTTTTATTTGCCAAATTTTATTTACATTAGACCTTTTTCAACTCATGATGACAAAACACACAAGTGAATTCCATTGTTGACTCTAAAGAAGAGTTGGTATCATTTACGTATAATCAGCTCCATGATGCATAAACATTAATAAAACACATGCCCAAGGGACCAGTATCGACGTTTGACATGTATACCACCATCGATCATTGCAAGATCCTCCTGAGATAAAGTGTTAAAAACAAGAGTTTTGGTACCAAAAGCATCACATGTATTGGTCAACCCAATTCCTAGCAACTCATCCTAGAAACCTTTTATTTGAAGCTAAGGGCATTTGCATCGGTGTCCTTGAAGACCGTCCGTTGCAATTAAGTGATTTAATTTAAATCTAATTTCGATATATATCGAAGAAACGTTCCTTCGTAGGGGACGTTTTTTCCATTGTCCGTCGTTACACGTGTCTGCGTGTGAGATATTTGTGTTGTTTTTTCCTCATCGACTTCTTTTTTTTTTTTATCTCCGACTCTCTCTTTCTTGTTTCTTTCTCTCTCGACGGAGACTTGTTTTCCCGGTAGTTAATTTCGTCAGACGAATCAATCTGCGGTATCATCTAGAAGAGTATCCGCCGGTTCCAATCTCACCAGGTGGTATTAGCGGAATTCAGCGCCGTTACGGGAAACACAGGCGCCGTGGTGCGACGGATCCTCGAGAAGCTTTCACTGGAGATGGCCGATGAAAGACTTTGTTTCTCACTAGACCGTTACATCTTCCATATTCTTAGATCCTATGGTCTTACCTTTCTCTGTATGGCCAATGATACCTTCGGAAGTAAGATTTTTCTCCCAATCGTTGGATATGTTTTGAGATTTATGGTTATTGAAATTTGCCATGGATTTGAAGTTTTTCTTGTATTTGATTTTGTAGTTTTAAGGTCTTCTCTTTATGTTTATGGTGTTGGTGTTGGTGGTGATTGGATTTTGTAGGGAGGATTCCATTTTCGTATTTGGAAGATATTCATATGAGGTTTATGAAAAACTATAGAAAAGTGGCGCATCAGGCTCCAGCTTATGCAATGAATGATGAATTCTCAAGGGTTTTGCATCAGCAGATGGAGTTCTTCTCTAGTAATCCTAGTGTTGATACTCTCAATCGTGTTAGAGGAGAAGTCAGTGAGGTAAACAATTCTTCTTTAGCTCATATGCTTCTCTATATCTGTTTTTGGTGGATGTGTATTAATTCTTATTAAGTGTATTAGCTTTCTCATTGTTGTGTTTTCGGGTTTTACAGATTCGATCAGTCATGGTTGAGAACATTGAGAAGATAATGGAGAGAGGTGATAGGATTGAGCTTCTTGTTGATAAAACAGCAACAATGCAAAGATAATGCATTTCATTTCAGGAAACAATCTAAGCGCCTCCGTCGAGCTCTTTGGATGAAAAACGCTAAGCTCTTTTAAGGATCTCTGTCTCTTCTTGATTCTCTTGATTTTCTTTGGTTTTTGGTAGTTACTAGATACACCTGAAACAGACCACTGTTTTTGTAAATCAACTCAGTCGCATCCTTTCAGTTTCCAGTCTTGGTTTTTGCAATGAACATGAGAGTGAGTTTGAGGTTACATGTCATGGATGGTCCTCCTCGCTTATGTAACTCTTGTAAATGTCAAAATGATACAGAGGTTTTATTGAACACTTGCCTTGTCTTGTAGATTTTAGTCACTTGAGGGTGTTTGTTCCCTGTATTTCCAATACTCTATCTGCTGTTTCTTTTATAATTCTTGCATTTGCAATATACAATCCACATATTCGTTATTTATGTTGTTAAAATTGACTTTGAGTTTTCATCTTGGTTTACATTTCTGATTTACAAATATTTGCTCTTTTCATCCCTGTCTCTGTTTTCATTAATTAAACCATATTAGTTGCTACTACATTCTTTTCGCAAATTTGTCATAACTTGTTACGACTTATGTAAGCCGTCGCAAATTTAAGTTCTTATTAGGAACTTGGGAAAATATTATGTCGAAAACATGTTGCAAGTTTTGCAATAATCTTGTAGAAACCATTGGAGAAGATCATTAGAATTATGATTTACCACTAAAACTAAAACAATCCAATCCAATTATGATTTATCTTTTATGTTTTAATTGTATATTTTGTTTTTTTTTCAAGTTTTTGTAACTTTGTAATTTTCTTATGTTTTTAATGTCAATGTTATATGTTTTATTTAAATTAAAACTTTAATATGTTTTTACTTATTTATTTAAATAATTAATTTTTTAAATTAAAAATACTATTTTTTTTTCAGGGAACCAAGGACACCAATGCTATACCAAACCTAAGAAACTCTTAAAATAAGAATAAAATATTTGAAGGACCAAATATCAGTCCTAACTGATGCACATGCCCCAATGGATCACCTCCAACTTTAGCACATAAGAACTGAAATTGAGCTTTAAAGGAAATAGTAATGTTAAAATTAATGCTTGTACGACTATGAACAAAATTATCAGAGTGGCGCAGCGGAAGCGTGGTGGGCCCATAACCCACAGGTCCTAGGATCGAAACCTGGCTCTGATATATTCTTTTTTTTCATTTTCTTTGAGAACAAACACTGTTGATTAGCTGCATATGGAGAGAAAAACTAAACCACTTATGTACGTAATTTTATTGTGAATAAATAAGATCATTGCAAGAAACTTGAATTTGTTTTGGTTCCAACCTAGGTAAATTTCCATTATGCATATTTGGGTTGAAGTAAGATTGACAAAAAAAATATGTCTGTATAAAGTGTTTAGTAGTATATAACAACTCTCCACTGTGTATCTCTGATGTGGCCTTTAAAAACGTCAAAAAGTGATGTCCAAATTAATCCAAAAACTCTGATCTAATTAGAAATTTAGCTTTTACTCTCTCTTTCTGGCCTATGATGCAGATACTCCTGTAGCTTCCTTTGGAATCAAGAAAAGAAACATTACAGGAATATAAGTGCAGAACACTTGAATGGCTAATCCCATAAACATATTATCAAAGGATCCTGAAGATATTCCCAAAAGTGAAGCCAGTCCTGCTCCCATGAACGACCCAACTGTGTTTCCTAGGTTGTTTATCGACATAAACAGCGCAAAGAGTGTTCCTTCGATCCCAGGAGGACATAGACGACCAGACAAGATCAAGAACGGCATGAACCTGCGGTTTAAGCAAAAGCATGCTTATGAGATTTACTATTCTTCTTCAAGGCCATTTCTAGAGGAAATAAAGATGGGGGAAAACAACGTACTTGAGTTGATTGATGGCATCACCTAGAGCTGATCCGAAGAGCACCATTGTCTTGTCTGAAACTCCATAGCCCACATTTGCTCTTGATACTAGAACCATATCGAGGAGTATCGTTATAGAAATCCCGATGTGCGCAAACCTGTGATGATATTTTATTGATTAGATCACTTAAAGAATGGAAAATATTGAGATGCAACGATGTGTGTGGGAAATATTTAGACTTACAAGAGAGACTTGCGTAGAGTCATATTTGTCAGATACCGGTTGTAGATAAAGGTACCAATCATGAGACCTAACCAACCAACAACACGAGCTGTTCCTAGGAAAGAAGCATCCAATTGCAAGACCTCGGTTTGGTAATAGAACATGACGGTAGAGAGATTTGGTACAGTGATATGCGCTATGAAAAACCACGCCATTGGTCTGTAATATTAAAGAAAAGTAAAAATGAGAAAGAGACATTTTAACAGCAACTTACTCAAGGAAGCGTATCAGATATATTACCTCAAAATGATAGGTTGCTTGAATGCTCGGACCAAGCCAAAAGTGGCTGTTTTCAGTGACTGGAACCACTGTGAAGCTAAAGACTTAGACTGCTTCTTATGTGTCTCAGACTTTCCATTGGAAGCTCCTCCTTTTTTACCTTTCTTCTGCCCCTTCCTTCTTCTTGTATTGGATTTGTTTGTATCTCGATAGTTATCATCGTTGCTCATCTTGCTTTTCTCTTCAAACTCGTTAGAATCCAACATCTCGGGGATTGGTTCATTGTTAGCAGGAATTTCTTCAACCAGAGCACATGATAATAACTGTAGCACCGGTAGTACAGTGAAAAGGAGGAATATTGTTTCTATCTTCAAGTTGGTTAACGCATAGCCTCCTAATAGACTACCGCATATTCCACCCACAGCCATAGAAAACCATGAGACAGACTGAAGATCTCCAGCAAACGAGGCCCTGATAAACAATTAAAGAACATATAACTCAACGAATGAACTAAGTATCCTAAGTGTGTATCATCAGAAAGTAAAGAACATAGAATCATACTTTTCAAGTCTCACAGCTTCAGCTATCATAGCATCTACCACAACATCAGCCATAGCTGATCCAAGATTTTGTACAGTCAAGAGAATCATCAGATAAAGACTGGAACTTCGAGAGGTTGAATCTAGACCAAGCAAGAGCCATGGTACAAGAGAGAGCACAGTCGATATCACTAAATACGGCGTCCTCTTTTTCCCTTTAATCGGTATACAATCTGAGATAATCCTACCAAAATCACAAAAGAGAGAGAAAACAAAAACATATCATTACTACAAAGCTCCAACACTCACTTCACTGTATTGGTGATGAAGAAGATAACATACCCATATAATGGTTTAATGCTCCATGGGAAGAAAGCTACAGAAAAGACAAACTGAGAAGCTGATGGTGATAATTGAAGCTTGTCTTTGAGCTGGTATGAAACAGCTGTCCACACAAACGATCTAAATCCCTATAAAATGCAAAAACAAATTTCACAATCCAGCAAAAACAAAAACAAAAAAATGCAGTTTTCTATATCTAACCCTAAGCTCCTCCATCACCAATAACATGAAATTAACCAAACCGATCTCAACAAATGTACGGTGATCTGATCATCTCAAAACACACGAAAACAGAGGAAACCGCGATATATATATATTTGTATCCCAAATAACGTATCAGAGGCTTCCAATTTGAAAAAGCGATGAGGCAGATGAGTCATAGAAACAGAGAATGAAACAGACCTGAGTGAAGTAAATGAGACAAACGAGCCACAGAAACGCGAAGCCAAACGCCGATCGCAGCTGCTTCAACCAATGTATCATCTTCTTAATTGCAAAGAATCAGACAAAAACACGTTCTCAGCTTCTTCTTCTTCTTCTACGGTTCATCAGAATCTTGTCCTCCTCCTCCTCCTCCTCCTCGTCTCAATCTCGACTTCTCATAACGATTTGTTTTTTTTTAATAATTTCCCAGATTTATGGGTTCCTTCCTTCGTCCCAGAGAAGGACAATTCAATTTTTTCAGTTGACTGACGCAAAGAATAAACATAAGGATATTTTCGTCTTTTCATCCAATAAAAAGCGCGAGCCACGTCGTTCATCCTATAACATTCGGACACGTCATTAGGACCTATTCAACATCATCTGTTCTTTATCTCCCCCGTCACCGCCTTGTGAGACTAGTCTGCCTTTGACTCTGATTACGACTTTATTCTTCATCCTTTAAATCATTAAGACATTAATCATGCTATCTCATAGTAATACATAATTTATCAATCTTTCTCTATCATTACAACTTATACAAGGAGTTTTTACAAAGAGTCTTTGAATCAATCAATCAGCAATAAGAAGGAGCATATTGGGGACGATACACAAACGGTTTCACGGCATGGAAGTAACCGGAAGGGCGGTTGTAAGTGAATTTGATTCCGGTATTGGTTTGGTGTAAGCGGTTGCAAGGTGTGTGGAAGCTGCTTATGGGTCTCGCAAGGCAAGCGTCCCAACGTTCGCTCTCTGGCATTGTCTCTGCAACTGTGTAGACACCTTTTGAGTTTGTGAAAGCTTGGTAGTTTACTACTTCTCCAGATTTTGTTATGCAGAGAACCGCAACCTCAGCTCCTGTTAATATGTACACACACAAGAAGGATTGAACAACAAAAACAACTCAGAAATTTGTTTAAGAAAGTAAAACAGTACAATCTATTAGACTAGCAGAATAGTGATATGTCTTCATCTTCAAAGTAAACACAGTGAGTGGCTTCTAAGCAATCCCGCATAGTGGAAAACCCATTAGCCGAAAAAAGAAAAGGATGAATAAGCTAATTACTAAGTTCCAGAGGGACATGGAGATTATACAAACTAGGGCTAATACAAACCATAGTCACTTCTAAGTTTGATTCATGTGATTTAGAACACTAAATATGAATCAGAAAAATTTGACAAGATTTCACATAGAAGCATAACATAAATGTGCAAAAACCATTAACACTATCGGATAAATACAAAAGTGCAACCAAAAACACAAAACAAGGATGATGAACATACCAAATTTCTAAGTTCCAGAGAGACAAGAGATGATATAAACGATAAACCCCCTCTAAATTTGGTTCATGCAATTACTAAAACTCAATATGAATATGGAGAAACTGCACAAACACTCTTGTATAGATATGCACTATTTTCTCAAGAAAGAAGAACAAAGAGTAACCAACAAAAGTTCGGCTATAAAGTGAACTAATAGACTAATCTGTATAACTAAATTAATGTCTTCCGAGTCCAAAATTGCAGTAAGATGATGCTAATGTATAAATTCATACCAATTTGTTAATTGAGAATCACTAGAAACAACTGCTATCGAAAATAAACTGTAACCCACTTTGAAGAACCACAACTGAAAACGTGAAACCAGAGTTCTACACAGTTAAACCCAAATAATTTACAATCGAAAAACAGATTAAAGAGAAATACATATCAGAAAGATAAGAGAAACGAACCTTCAAGAACATGATCTTCTGGTCCGATTGAAGAATCAGCACAGACATCACATACAACTCTACCACGAATCTCACCAGTCCAAGCGTCGACACCAGAACCTAGAAAGATCGCAGTCACAACAAACAGACCCATCACGAAATTTCTCGACTTCGAATCCATGAAAGCGAAAAGGTCTAATCTTTTTAATCTCTTCGCGCTTCTCCCTGAGACAAAACACACGACCCTAGCAAACAACAGAACTTGTTACTGAATTGGCCGGAGCTAATACACCCACCTACCTACTTCTACGTTTTGTCGGCAAGTGTTTTAAAACCCTCTAACTCATAAAGAGAGTTCCAAATACGTATTATTATGATACGATTGATAACTAAAGGCTAAAAATTGTAAGAAACTCAAAGTTTAAGGCTTTTATTACAATTTACATATGTTTCTTAACTGTTCATGAAAAGTTAAACATTATTACTCTCCAAGTCCAATAAAAATGATTGGAGCAATCTACTCCTCCTACACTGTAATCAAGAAACGTTGACTAGTGGCTGCTTAATCCATAACGCTCCACAAGAAACCTCAGATTTCAAAACCAATCAGAAGACCTAAAAGTTTTGATTTTTACTTCCTATTCGTATACCTAAAATTGTTCAATGCTGTTCTTAAGTCTGAACCCAGTTCGATCAATTACATCGCCGAGTTCTAAAAGTTTTGAAATTTGATTAAGGGTTTGGGCTTTCTCTTCTTCTGCTCACTTGATCGTTTATAAATCGGTAAGCTTTTTTGTGTGTGAATCCATTGTAATGGTGATCTAGATTATTAGCTTGGGGTTGTATTCATCTAGGTGAATCTGTGTTTGCTCTTATGTGAATTTGACCCTTTGGCCTTAGTTTCTTCGCTGTTGAATGTGACTGGTCAAGTTTTGAATCATTCAAATGTCGTTTTCATGTTTGTTTTACTTCAAATCACTAGTTTCTTTTTCTCTATATAACTCTTGTGTTTCTCTCTTGCTTTAGATTGATAGAGATTGGTTTTTGATAGTAAAGTTGATTCGTTTCTGTGATGACATTACATTGCTTCAAGTTCAAACCTTCTATTTCAATCAATCTGTTGAAACATCTAATTACTAAATAGTTGATGAAGAGAACCAGTGGCATAGTAATTATGTGCTTCCAAGCTCTTTATTCAAATGTGTCATGTCTAGTATCTGTAGATAGCTTTAATGCTTTTCTTCGCAGCTTATTCATCTTTCTTTTCTTTTACATTAAAACCACTGGATATGGCTTGAAACTGGTATACATGTAGGGTTTATCAAATTTGTTACTCAGGTTCTTGAAAGTCAAAGACTTTAGTTATGGTGCAGTACACAATTGGTTTGTTCCTCTAGAGTGTGCTTGTTATTAGCTTAGAGCTTTGCAACTTCACATTAGTGCTATCTATGGAATTCTCAGGTCCTTCAAAGTTTGCTAAGTTGGAAACTTGAGCTACTAAATCGTTTTGGATATACCTCAATTTGAAAACCATGTATTCACCATTTAAAGACTGCAAAACTCTGGTGACTAGTGGCGTATTTTTTGTTTGTTTTTTTGCTTTCTGATGTGCTGCAATAAGGTTACTAATTCTTCTAGATTGATGCTTTGTTTGCTTATTCTGATTTGTTTTCAGACCCTTGAAGCTGGACAAAACTCAAGAAGTTATCCCTCCAAGAGAGTCGCTGAAGCGAAAGAAAGTTTACAACATTCATAATGGTTCAGAAGCTTGAACTGATCAAAGGTGGAGGAGGATCGATAAAAATAGGAGCAACGGGAACAGTCGCAACGTTAATGACTCGAGAGCTAGACTCCATGAAACAACCTTCACCTCAGACTCCCACAACGAGACCCATTAGAACAACTATCCCTGTCTCAGTAGACTGTGGCACATCTTCTTCTTCAACTCCAAGAAGAACAAAACCAAGAAAATCATCAGATGAAGCTAGCAGCAGCAGCAACAACAACAATGTTCGAACACCAAAGGGTCACAATGCCAGAAGCACTCATCAGCTTTCAATGCTTGGCTCTGATAATGTTAGAACACCAAAGGGTCACAATACCAAAAGCACTCATCAGCTTCCAATGCTTGGCTCTGATAATGTATCGTTACAAGGAACCCCTAGAAGGGAGAAGAGAATGAACATTGTGGACATTGTGGATGTGAAATGCGGGAATCCGGATCGAGCTTGGGCTAATCCAATCACCAGTAGACTCAAAAAGCTTGGATTCTCTAAACTCAATGAGAGCATTGGTTAAGAAGAGCTCTGCAAATTTAGCCCTATTACACTGCCATATCTGGTTTGTATATCCGGTATGAATCGGTTTACACCAAATCACAATGTAAGCTTTCTTTGTCAAACCAACAATGTAATTGTAAACGAACCTTTGGTCATTACATTCATTTTTGTTTTTTGCATTGAACCAGGAAGTAACGTTATCTAATTTGTCTAGGTTCATCACCCTATATTAAGGGTTTTTAGCTAATTTCACCTAAAATGAAATGACTATAATGGGCGGATACATAAATAGACGCACTAAAATATGTGCTTCTAATAAAGAAGAGTAGATGAAACTGAGCTTTCGAGGATTATAGAGAAAATTAGTTTTAGGTACGTTAGCACTTTGGCATTCTCTTTGTCTTCTACAATTCCGATTTTGGTAATTGAGAAGAAAAAAACAAGAAATTAAATAGATTTGGTTAGTTAGGACAAGCCACATCATCGAACTTGAATGTTCGGTGACAAACACCTATCATCATGAGTTCCATAAGTTGATCAAGTCCCTTTCGATGCGCATCCACGTGGTCCAACGCATCAATTGGTTCTTTCTTAATCTTATTGTATATAAAATTACCTTATAGAGATTCATCTTCAATATCTTTAGATAGATATACATATTGAACCAACTCACCGAGGAATAGAGAGTTTAGATATTGTTATTGTACGATCAACTTATATATTGTGGTCTTATGTTAAATCATTTATTTGTGAATAAACGAGTATTATTGATAAGATGTTTGATTTCTATGATTAATAAAAGATGATTTAGTAAAGTCATATTTCAGTGGATTTTATTAATTTATTTAATGATAAAGTTGGTTAAGAAAAATATCAAATTATTAACAAGTATTGAGATTAAATATTTCGTGATGTTAGACTCCACCAACAAAGAAATTACTAATATATTATCATTATCAACCAACTCCAATTACAATAAACATATACTTAAGTAATTCAGAACTCTTGGAAAAAATATATGTGTTGTATTGTGATTCGGAATCAGCAACATATTAATTTGGGTGGTTCAAGTGGTTAGACCATTATCTTTAGATGTATGTATACACCTATATATAATATTGGACCATGTATAAAGGCAGGACTAAAAACAATTATGATTTTCACTTTTTAACTATATCATCTAGACGAAGTTTCAGATTGAAGATAAAGATTCCATGACAACAAACACGTTATCTAGATTCTTTCTACATTTCCAAACAAAAAATACGTCTGAGACAATCATATAATATATATATCAAATTGTTCAAGAAAAATGTCCAAGATACAAAACAAAACCTTTAACTATATCATGGTTTCGAAATACGTATAACTCTCATCAAACCCTATGTTATATCGACGTATAATAAACATAAAAACTAAGAAATATTGCTGAGAAAACTAAGGTCTAGAAGTGTTAATATAAGAAGCAGCGAGACGGACAAGCCGACAACGGATTCTTCTATTGTGCGTGTGTTTGAAATGTCCCTATTAAGTAACTACAAAAGCTATGACATTAATATTTTGATTTTCTAATCATAAATTTTTAGATTCTATTGATCTTGATAGTCAATATAATTTTATTACGAATTGATTGATGTGGCTGTATCATTATTTGTTCATAAACGAACATGCATTCAAAGTTACATAAATGTTAACTAGATTGGAAGTAAATAATGAAAACCCAAAAAAAAAACTGTTGAACCTCTTGTAGCTAGCTAGTCTTCTAGAGATTAATAAATAGAAAGTAGTGAACGTGACATAGATCCAACCAACGTGAAGTACATCGATGGTCGACCACATATGTTTTATTTACTTATGTCATTCTTTACGAAACTACTTTTTCTGCCCATTTAAAACAAAAGGCAAAAAAAAAAATCACAAAATTGTTTCCTTCAACAGAACGTTTCTCAAGATTCTCGTGCTTTGTGTTTCAAATGGAGCTACCATTTGGAAACGGCTTTATCTTCTTCGACAACAGTCATGTAACGGTTTGTTTTTTCTACTATTCACATATATACAGTATTACATTGGAATAGTTAATCAAATGAGTCCGCCACTGCAAATGACAAAACATTGTAGGAACATATAATATAGATGAATAATATTCAAATAAGTACAAACTATAGGACAATACTTATCAATAAAGATTAGTTTTTGACGAATAATCAAATGTTGACAAAAGAACAAAAGATGATGGAACGAACAATCAAATGATATAACTAGCGACTAGCGAGCAATAGTGACACGTACACTTGGGGTTTACTCCATGGTGAGATGATTAGCTCGAGAATTGACTATATTACCCTTAAAAGTTAAATCCGAAAAGCAAAAAAACGCATCAAATTAGGGGTAGTTTCGGTGTTTCACGAGGAGACGGGTCAACTACCAATTTCATATAACCGATAACTTCCAAAGACACTGTAACATAAAAGCAAAGCGAACAAAAAAAAAGATGTGAGCTTGTGAAAGCCAAAAAGAAAAAGAAAAAGAAGATCACATCTCTCTGTCTCTCTGTTTCATTAATGGCCGAGAAAGTCAATGAGATCGCCGGAAAGATGACTCCTTTCTGCCGGAAAATAGTTCACGTGAACATAAAATGGAGAGTCATCGAGAAGGTATCAATCTTTGGAGATTTTTTTAGGTTTCTTTGGAGAAAACTCGTTTCTTGTTCAAGTATCATCGAAAAACCTATTTTTTACCGTCGAATCGTTCACCGGATTTCTTCCACTTCCGGCGATATCTTCGACGACGAAACTACGACAGAACCTACTGTTTCTTCCGGTAGAAGATTTGGTTCAAGTTCGGATTCAGATTTGGTTAGTCTCAAGATCAGCTTGTTAGGAGATTGTCAAACAGGGAAGACTACTTTTGTAGTAAGTATGGAATAATCTTGTTGTTAAACTTTTAATTACTGTTTTATCATATTACTTAATTAACTTATTAACACTCATGTTTTCTTTATTTATATATTTAAGATAAAGTATGTTGGAGATGAGAACCAAGGGTTCTTGGAGATGACGGGTTTGAATTTGATGGACAAAACGTTTTATGTTCAAGGAGTTACAATTTCGTTTAGCATTTGGGATGTAGGAGGTGAGTCTTTCATCAGATTAATATTTATTTAAACCAAGATTTATGGATTGTTAGTTAATTAGTGAGAAGGAGTGTGTTGGCAAATACTTTTTGTTAATTAGGAGATCATATATATATATATATATATATATATATATATAAATGATTACTGTAGGTGATGAAAGGAGGTCAAAAGATCATATACCAATAGCTTGTAAAGACGCAGTAGCAATCTTGTTCATGTTTGATCTAACCAGTCGATCCACTCTTAACAGGTTTTCTAATTTCTTCATAAATTTTCTATTAAAAAAAGGTAATCAAATTTTTTGTTTTAACTCTGACATCTTTGTCCTGTTTTGTTTTGTTTTGTTTTGCAGTGTCTTCGGGTGGTATAGCCAAGCAAGAAAGTGGAACACGGTACGTTTTATTATGTTTTTGTTTAATAGAGATCCTTCGATCTATCTGTATGACTATATATGTTTTTGGTTGATTTTTTTTTTTTTTTGTCTCTTTACTTTGGATTTTTACTGTAGAAAGTAACAAAAACCAAATTCGATTTGAGTTGTATCATACATCTAACCCTCGATGTCAATTTTTAATAAGAAAAACTGATGCTTAAAGGAATTATAAAAAGTTTTCGATGCCCATAATTTTTGTTTGGTTTGTTTGCTTTGGTTTCGACCGACTATTTTTTATTAGTGGAATGCTTAATGCTTTATACAATTTTTGGAATCTGATTCCAACGTAATGCTTTTCTCTAAAGGTATTTTATTGTTTTGTTTTCTTTGTATCAGACAGCCATTCCAATTCTAATAGGAACAAAATTTGATGATTTCGTTCGTCTCCCACCCAATCTTCAGTGGACCATTGTCACTCAGGTATATACCAATCATATAAACTTAGCCAATTCCATTTAGAGACCCTTTTCATATTTTACGTTTTCATGATGGTATATGGATTTTTGGATAATTTAATTAATTTAATTTTGGTTTTATTTGATATACTACTAGGCAAGAGCATACGCGAAGGTGATGAAGGCATCATTGTTCTTTTCAAGTGCTACACACAACATAAATGTGAACAAGATCTTCAAATTCATTTTGGCTAAACTTTTTAATTTGCCTTGGAAGATCGACAGAAATTTAACCTTAGGTGAACCCATTATCGACTATGATTCCTAAATTAGTCTAGCTACTACCATTTTTTTTTTTTTTTTTTCTCTCTAAATTATTGACCATTTTTGTACATAAATCCTTAAAAATTAGTTGAATGAAAATCGTCTATAAAATATATAGTTGAAAAGTAATATTAATTTTAAGCATTTTCATGTAAAATGTGAAACGATGGCATGGAAATTGAATTTGTAGAACGAACTGTTTGAGAGGGTCAAATTTGTAAAGCAAACTGTTGCCAAATTTTGCGCGCAAACCGACCATAAACGGACAATTTCAACAAACCGAAGCTGAACACTAAAGAGTGAAAGGCTCGAGCCAAGAAATACTCAAAACTGAATGTGTAGTATATATATATAACTCAAATTTGCTCAAAGTATACAATTCTGATGCATAGATACAATATATATCGACCGTTGCATTTATATGTAAAAGACAAAAAAAACTCCTCTTGCTTCTTTTTTTTTCTTGTTCGGTAATGTAAAAAAAAAAATAAAGATAAAACAAAAAAGAATCGGTAAACCAAAAAAGTAGTTACTATTATTTCAACGGCTCTAACTGAATCTCCATCCTCCCTCCATTTCTATCATCATCATCTTTATCTCTGAAACCACCTCTTGAGTCTATTAGATCAATCGAATCATCTTCTTCAACATTCCCCAATACCCAATTCCCTCTGCTCAGATTCCTCGCTCTTATCCTTCCTCGTTCCCTATACTCCAAATACGCTACAGTAACCACGCAAAGGAAGACCCATAGACCAAGAGCCAAGTTAAGCCCATCTACGTTCTCCGCTCCATTCCTTTCTCCCAGATGTTTCATTCCAGTGAAAAGCGCAACAACTCCAACTACAACAGCTGATTGACCCACGATCGAATGAGAATACTCCCATATTAACCGTTTCGAAGAGATTAGTTCTCCTTGAGCAGGTTTCGCAGGCCTTAGCCAAGCGTTCACGGGCTGTGCGCAAGCTAAAACTATGGCTGTGAAACCAAACTTGACGTGCGTTGAACTGAAGCTAAACCCGTTAAGCTCAGCTACTGCAAAGAGGAGACCGAGGAAGACAATGGCTAGTCCAGAACATTGAAGGTACATATGGATCTTGAACCAGCCATCACCTTTGATGTGTTTCAAGTATCTAGCGGATAATATCCCTCCGGGAAGTAGGATTCCCCAAGCAAGGAACATCATGAATCCATGAACACCAAGGACTGGTCTTAGATCTTGATCCGCTTCTGCGGATCCACGTGTTAACATTACACGGACAGGTCTCTGACTTGTAACCGAGTGCATGTTTCTCTCAGTCAACTGACCATCTGTCCATTTAGCACCCATTGCCCATATCACTTTAAGAGGAGTTGTTGGATCGATCATATTCTTACATTCTGGTCTATCTCGATGACTGCATAATGGTTTTAAGGGACGTGTAAACTCCAATGTGATGATTCCTTCTTCGGATTTGCATCTCACGTATGTCATATTTTCGGTTGTAGGATAGATCGAGGAAGCGGATGCTCCATCAATCCAGTAAGTATTTACATGCCCTGTTCCGTTTCTATCAAACCAGCCAACATAAGCATAGCTGTTTGCCATTTCGCTACCGAAACCAATTGCAAGATACCCACTTTTCTTCTCACCACGAGCTGCGATCGATATGGAATCCCCTACTATGGTCCAAAAGAACTTAACTTGCTGATCATCTAGATTAACACTGTTGTTGTACATATCTGAAAGTCCCCCGTCAACTACCTGAACCTTCCAACCCATCTTCTCTTGAAAAATAGAATGGTAATAGAGTTCGTCAGGTGTATTTCTATTAGGAGCCCAAACCAGCTCCGACGGACTCGCCAGTACTCCATGAGTTTCTTGCCCACCAGCATAGATTGTCTCAGTTCTGTTCCTTAAAGAAGCATTCCCACCAAGAAAATCTGAAGTTATGTAGAAAGAAACGTCGTGTCCTGCTTCTATTGAAAACTTCACAGGAACCCCTCTTTCAACTTTCAACACAGGCGCTTCTTTCTTGTTAATATACAGAACCTTGGAAGGATTTGGAGGATTCGGATAATGCACAGATGGTCCAGCCGTGACAATAAGAGGTGCATTGGCATCAGCAATGATCACATCTTGATCATACTTGTTGTCTGCATCCAATGGTCCCAAACATTCATCCACATGATCAGAAAGATTAAGCGAGAAATGCCCAAAGTTTTCTGATTCCACACCTCCGTGGTTCACAGGGAGATAGTAAGGATTAATAACATCTGGTGGTTTGATCACCCCAAGTGCCCAAATCACAGTCAGGTTTTGAGTTGAATTCACAGGAAAATCAAACTTATTATCACTATCATTCAACGGTCTCCTATACCTAACAAACGAAACTCCATCTATCCTATGCCCGTAAACAAGTTTTGTGTTATTCACCGAAGAACCAACTGCATCTGACCCTTCATACACAGTGTCAGGACAAACCCCAGTAGCTGTACCTTCCTTCACAGAGCAAACACTAGACTCTGTGATATAAAAATCATCAGCAAAAGGGAAGCCATCCTCTCTAATCCCAGTAACCACAACATCAGCATTCAACATCAGGTTTGATGTAGAGTTCGGTTTAGCCCAACCAAACGCCATGTAGTTCAGTAAACCAGTTGTAGCCTCAAGACCAATATCAACATAACCTTTCTCTGCATTCAAACTCCACCTAAGCCTATACTTATCAGAAAGCTTCTTACAATTATCAAACATGGTAGGAGCCTTAAAGGGCTCACTCCTATTCGATTTCCCCTCAGCAACATCTTTACTCTCTGAAGGAGGTGGTTCAGCTTTTGTATCTGACTCAGTCCCATTAGAGAGCAGAACATGACCAAAATCAGAAGCAGTAGGTAAGTCCCAAACCGAAACCACTCCTAACTTATCCCAAGTAACATTACCAAACAACCTAACAATAAAAGACGAGTTTTTGAATGTTTGATTCAGCTTCTGATCAGAGATAACGAAGCCATCATTAGTCATATTCTCGAAACCAGCACTCCTTGCACCCCACCAATGAACATCAGAACCAGAGAGCATATCGAAACGAGAAACCCTAAACGAACAATCATCAACAACAGTGAAAACCCCACGAAGCTGGTGCTGTAACATCTTGAACTCAGACTCGTGACCAACCAATGAGCTAGTATTGGAGCATTCTTCTCCAATTGTAGAGAAGAGGAAGAAACCCAACAGCACGAGAGACCTTAGAAAAATTGGTCTTTGATCGCACATGGTTGTTGGGTTTTGTTCAAATTAACAAACTAAACCCAGATCTGCAAACACAGTATATATAATAACTCAACTCGATGAAGCTTCTGATCTGGAAAACCAAAATCACAAATTGCGATCAAAAACTTTAGATTTTTTTTACCTTAGATTTGATAAACAGATCTTCGAAATCATGAATGAGTTCCTGCAGATTTGAAGAAAGATCCGTGCTTTCGATTTCAATCTGAGGGTTAAAGTTTCGATTTTTTTTCTTTCTTTTCTTCTTCTGATAACCAAAACAGCTTCAAGGATCTTTTCTCGCAAATGTGGTTTCGCTTTATGAGTTAAGATTTTTTGTTTTTTTTTTTGTCAAACTTTATGAGTTAAGATTTTAAATTGACTAATGTGATTTTTCAAGTAAACTTTTTTTTTTTTTTTTTTTTTT
>NC_025686.1:21300443-21357185 GCF_000633955.1 Camelina sativa | reverse complement strand
ATACACGAACTATTATTTTTTTCCAGTTTCTCCTCGTCTCCGTTACGGCCGTTAACATTATTGTGATAGCGTTACTATTTTTGAAAAACATACTAGAAAAAAACACAAACTATTTATTTTTTGCCAGAAAAATACATGAACTTTTTTTTTGCCTGAAAAAGACATAATTTTTCATTTCTTATTTTTTCACTAACAATATTAGAGATCATAACTCATAACTTTCTCTATTCACTTGAACTTCATACAAGTTTTTCATACAAGTTTTCACTAGTATTTATGATAACTAAATTCAATAACAAAAATACACAATTAGATTAACCTAATTGTGTATTTTTGCATAAATAAATGATGAATCTGGTTAATCTAATTAGGTTAGGTTACAAGAGTTGATGTCCCACAAAATGGCTGTAATCTATGATCTCGATCAAGTTTGCGTACACCAGCCCATTTGATGATTTACACTGGCTATAAGCATCATAAAAGGTACTAAACTAAAGAGATGAATATTTTTTGAAATGTATGCAAAGGTCTACGAAGGTGGTGATCTGATAAAATTTTAGAGAAGTGTTAATGAAGTATCAAAATTTGTAAAGTCAGTATAAGTCTAAAAACAACACTAATTGAGACATTTGGAAATCGGTTAATCTAATTATGTATTTTTGTTCTTCAATTTAGTTATCCTAAATAGTAGTGAAAACTTGAATGAAGTTCAACAGAGCAGAGAAAGTTATGAGTTATGATCTCTAACATTGTTAATGGAAAAATAAGAAATGAAAATTATGTATTTTTCAGGCAAAGAAAAAAAAAAGTTCATGTATTTTTCTGGCAAAAAATAAATAGTTTATGTTTTTTTCTGGAATTTTTTTTCAAAAATAGTAACGCCGTCACAATACCGTTAACGGTCATAACGGAGATGAGGAGAAACTGGAAAAAATATTAGTTCGTGTATTTTTTTATCAACTAAAAAATAGTATGCATATTTTTCTGCCAACGAAAAAAGTTCATGTTTTTTTCTGATAAATATTAAATAGTTGGTGTTTTGGAAATTTTCTCGATACTTAATAAACATACAATTTTAAAACGAACTAAGCCAATAAATAATATTAAAAAAAAACAGCCTGCATTAAACAAACAAACTGAATTTTTCAGTTAAAGTTTCCGCAACTCTGTTTCCTAACCAAACAAAATAACAAATTGATACCCAGTTTTAACCTCTCATAAAAAAATTCTCGAAATTCACAATTTCTTTCTTTTTTTGATTAAAAAGTTTAGTTATCTGTGGATAACTTAGAAAGGCTAAAAGACAAAGAAGATGAAAGAAGTCTGTGGACAGTCTAGTGAGAGACTTAAAGCTTATAGTCATCGACGACTTAGTTGTGTGTCACTTATGAGTCTCTAAGTTTTTGGTATTATTATTAGGTACAGTCTTCAATCGCCAATTCGCCATGCATGTGTTTGGTTTGTGGGTCTAGTACTCCATTGCATTGGATTCTCTTCATGTTACTTACTTCCTTACATATTTCTACTATCCTATATTTACTTCATGGTTATATTCTGTTAATCCGTACAAAATTATGAAAACAAAACCGGATTATACGTTAAAAAAAGTATAAAACAAAAAGATTAACATTTACTGTATTATATTTTTCATTCTAATTTGTTTGCATTTAAATAATGTGTTCAATTATCTTGACTTTGACAACTCTTGCGTCGTCAAAGTCGGATAAGGATATATAGACCAAATCCGTGATTGATTGTTATTTTTTTTTTGATTATTTTGATGATTCATTCGTTGAAGAACTTCGAAGGGTTTGGATATACAACCCTGCTAAAATCTTTTTCCCATCAACTATAGACACCTTGCACGAGAACCAAAAACCAAAAACCCAAAATCACAATTTTTTTCTTTGGATTTTACTGTAGTTGGATTTAAGATGATGGATACTAAATCAAAATATAATTTTAAAACGAACTAAGCAAAAAAAAAAAAAAACATACACACACAGTCTGCATTAAACAAACAATTTTTTTCAGTTAAAGTTTCGGCAACCCTGTTCAGTATTTCCTAACCAAATATACTCGAAAATCACAAGAATTTTTTTGTTTGATAAAAAAATTTGACCAGAGAGTTTTTAAACATTCCAAAGCCGACTCAAAAAGAGGCTTTTCAAACTATAGAATTTAGATTATATATATGGTAAAGGTTTAGCTCATATGGCTTTGGGCACTACTCATAGCTCGATCCCATGGTTGGTCTGGTTTTTATGGAAAGATAGGAATAACAAAGTTTTTCAAGGACTACAATCAGAGCCAATAGATATTATTAATCAGGCCTTACGTGACCAATTGTGGTGGAAGGAATCACAATTAACCACAAGGGTTGATCCCGTTTCGACGGATTCGCTGATCACGCTAGAGTCGTTAATTCATTGTCAGGTGGATGGCTCGTGGAAAGCCTCAGAGCCTCATTCAGGGTTAGGCTGGTGGTGTGGTGATGGTGAGAATCAGACTTTGGTAATGGGTGCCAAATGTCAGCGTCGCAGTACATCCCCACTTCATTCAGAGTTAGAAGCATTGTTATGGGCGATGGAGTGTATCCGATCCAGAGGGATTGATTGCCGGCGTTTCGAGACGGATTCTACAGAGTTGTTAGCAATGGTGCAAGTTCCGGAGGAGTGACCGGCCTTCTCAACGCTTCTGGAGGAGTTTCAGGTGCTTAGTGCTTTTCACCCTTATCAATATCCCATGGACGTCCAATGTGAAAGCTGATTGCTTAGCTCGTTCTTCTAGAGATTTAGTTTCTGAGTCGTCTTTTGTAAACACTTTTCCTCCAGTTTGGGCAACCAACCAATTGGTTTTATTTTAATTATTTAATGTGAGGTTGACAAAAAAAAAAAGAGGCTTTTCAAACGTTGTTTTGTATAATAACAATCTGTAAGCGGCTGGAAGCTTTCTTGATTTGCTGAACCGTATAAGCTCCAACAAGTGCATTGTTCCTTTGAGCTTCGTCCAAATTCAGATTAAGCCGTTTCATAAAACGACCATACTGAATCAAATATTGCAGTACATGCAACTCGAACCAGGCAACCAGCCACCACCAAAATCCTTCACCTCAACGACTTTAAGCGTCCTTTCCAAACACTATAGACTGATTTGATATAGCCAATATTTACTTGGGTCAATCTCAACCGGAAACAAAAGCGTCGGCACATCAAAAATCAATCCATTAAACCCAATCATTCCTCCTTTGACATTTTGCTTTACTGTGTGTTTTAACAATAATAAGATCTATATCTTCTATAATATGAGAAGGTTTTTTTTAACTTTGCCTGCCAATGCAACACTTGGCGCTCTATATTTGTGACAGATGTCTTTCTTACTAATCTTAAATTAAACATTTTTTTTATATACTTTATTTTATTTATATTTTTATAGTGTATAGTTTGCTTTAAAAAAAAAATTCACATTGTTACAAAAATATATTTCTTCCAACTTTTAGTTTTAACATATAATATATTTCATAATGAAAGCATATACGATATAACCTAAAAATAAAACTACTGATCAAACCAATTAAAACAAAAAAAATGTTTTCATACTTTTAAAGTAAAAAATTGAAACCAAGTTAATTTATGATAGACTAATTTAAAAATATATAATATGTACTAATATATTTTAAAACTCACATTGTATTCAATAATCTCACATTGTAATCATATAATCTCACATTGTAATCATATATATTGTATTAAAGACAATACTAAGATAAAATTAAATTATATTTAATATTCTATAAGTTACGGTTTGACTGTCTTTAAAACGTATGTACTAAAAGAAAATAAAAATAACATAATTGCTTAATCACCCCATGAAATAACAGAAATAGTTTCACAAAATAAATTTATGGTAATTATACTATTTATTTTAAAATGATTAGAAAATAGAGATAATATATCGAATCTAAAAAACATTAAATTTGACACACTTTTCTTTTTATGAATTTTATTCAAAATTTAATGTGAGATATAGTATAAGATATTTCATAAATTTTTATGACATGAGCCATATTTTAATATGCAGTATTCTAATTTTTTTTATATTAAGGGTGATCACCACAAAAGGTGATTACACTTATTAATTACAAGATTACAAGATTAGAGAATAAACAATGGATCATATGATAAATCGTGAGTACACTTATTAATTATTCAAAATAATCATTGGTGAGTCTTCTGTTACCTTCTAAAACATAGTGTCTAGATTCATAATCTCATTAGTACAGTACAAAATTCAGGTTTTAGAAGTTAGTTT
The DNA here is from genome assembly GCF_000633955.1 of Camelina sativa. Lineage (NCBI taxonomy): Eukaryota > Viridiplantae > Streptophyta > Magnoliopsida > Brassicales > Brassicaceae > Camelina > Camelina sativa. The sequence goes on along the minus strand of NC_025686.1, from coordinate 21,352,874 downwards.
ATTGATTGGATGAATTTGATTCGGTCTGATTTTTTTCTTTCTCACATATATTATTTAAAATCATCAAAATCTGATGGAAAAGTCAACATATATATATATATATATTATAATTTTAAATATAGTTAATTATAAAAAATATTTAGATGTAAGTTAAAATAAATTAGAAATGTAGGTATGTCAGAAAATAATTGGAATGTATCTATTGTTGATATTGTGGAACCATAGCAACATATTGTGGAGCCAAAAAGAAAATCAAATATTAAGACTGAGTTAAAGAATATATAAAGTTGTAAAACCAGTCGCAAAAAGATAAATATTTATCAATTATTTTTCTTGACGACTGAGACTAAAACATAATTTTTATTTATTTACTTTAATGGTTACTAAGTTTCGATAATAATTTTCTGATTATTGAGACCTAGCGAATCATCATATAATTTTTGATCGCATCCATATATTACAGCTTTGGAAAAGATGCAGGGAAGGATGAGATTTATCTGGTAATATTTGTAGACTAATTTCAATACTCAATTTTCGTTTCGAATGTCCTGATATATGGTCTCGACACAAACCTCATGTGTGCTAAGACTATCTCCAATATATATTCTATTTATTAAAGTTGTATATAGAGTAATCCTATCATTTACTCTATTTAGAGTAATATATATAATAGAGTAAGAGCAAATGTTACTCTATAACAGAGTATTGACTTTAAAATAAAGTGGGTTGGAGATGCTCTAAGAACCTAACAATTTATCACAAAACAAAAAAATCAAAAACAACAAAACTTTGAGGGAATTAATTACTTCAATCAAAAAAAAATTCGATATGTTTTGTTTATTTTATTTTGCGTCCAAAACATTAATAACCATATATATAAAAAAGTATTAAACATTTTTAAAACAAAATTCATATTGATAAAAAAATACATTTCAAAAATAGATTTCTAAATTTAAGATATATCATAATCTATATATATATAAAGTTCACTTTTCTCACTCCTGGTGCTGCCACCTCAGCAGCTCTTTATTTAATATTTAGGGGCTATTCTTAACCACTTACCCACTAAGCAATTTTTAATCATATACTAATGGGCTTCAGAAATTTGAGAGTACCCGAACCCTTATATTTTGATAGTATGTATTTTGTTATTATATTTTAAAATAAAAAGTCCATAACATTACAAAAAAAAAACATATTATCAGCCCAACAGACTCTAGAAAAGTTAAAGATAGTTTATGTTCTTCTATCCTAATAAAATCATTGACGAAGTCTAGACTTCTCCGTCGTATCATATGATGGCTTGATTCCCTCTCCTCTTCTCTACCGTTTCATCTTCATTTTCATGGTATTTTCATCTCACCTTCTGATGCATTAAGTGCTATTCCAATCCCTACACTTCTCCATCTTCATCTTTGTAAGAGTTCTCAATGATTCCAATCGTAATTGTAACGGCGTAGATTCTGAACGGTATGATTTTGTTTCAATTCCCTCTTATTTAATTATTTCCCCACTACTATATATTCTTATTGTATAAATTCAGACATCCCTATATAAGTTACCATCTCACTAACGCAATTCTCTACTTCCATATCTGACTAAAAAAACATTGCGACGACCATGGGAACTCCTTACGTTTCTTTTGCAGAGCTCAAACCTGGCCGCCTTCACCAACGGGTGGTGGGTTGATTCGAAGAAAATCTTAAAGGAATGGGAAGGATATGAGCGTCCTAACGATGGGGCTGTTGTGAAAGGTTTGCATTTCAGATTTTATCACACTGATGTTTTAACCATGCATAATGGTTTCTTACAAGGCTTTTATTTGTTTCTTTCTTGTAGTGAAGTTGATTGGAAAGCTTCAAGATGAAACTGTATTCCTGAAGAAAGGTCATGGTGAGAATGAGGAACTGTTTGAGTTCAAACCAGATGAAGGTAATTACACTCTTCCAAACATTCTTAAAAATGTCCACTTGGATGCGCTGTAATTCCCTGGTTTACTTAGTCATTGTAACTCATTTGCTGGATGCCTAAACAGAGCAAGTGGTCGATGGACTTGATAGAGCTGTCATGAAGATGAAAAAGGGTGAAGTGTCATTGGTGACAGTAGAACTTGAGTATGCCTTTGGTTCTAATGAGTCAAAACAGGAATTGGCTGTGGCACTGCCAATCTCAACTGTGTACTTTGAGCTTGATCTTGTGACTTACGACAAGGTTAGTGTACTTTTAGATGCTTATGTTGTTTACAATTCAGCCAGTAAGGAAGTATAAGAGTCCAACACTTGGTTGTTATTGGGTTTGTAGGAAAGGGAATCGTGGGACATGAACACTGAAGAAAAGATAGAAGGTGATACTAAGAAGGAAGAAGAAAACTCCAAGTTTAAAGCAGGCAAATATGCTCTGGCGTCCAAGAGATACAAGAAGGTATATAATAATATGAACTGCCCGTTGATATGTGAGTTTTACAGGAGAGCGCAAGCATACATGGAGTTGGCTGATTTAGACTTGGCTGAGTTTGATGTCAAGAAGGCCCTTGAAATCGATCCTACCAACATGTTCTCTCTCTTAGTCTTATACACCTCTTATCTATATCCAATTTAGCCTTGAGTAGGTGGATAGTTTTTTGCAATGTCTTCTCATACACTAAAGTCAACATTGTATTTGCTATTTTATTTTCAAATGACAGGGAAGCTAAGTGAATCCGAAATAGAGGCAATGAGCACCTGAGCCCTTGAAAACATTCCAAGCACTTTGCATTTTCTTTTTCTTCTCTTTTGGTTTGTTGCAATGTTTGTTTTTAGTTTTTCAAACTGAGCGTTAGTGAGATTTATTAAACAGGGGACTTGTATGACAATAATAACATTGGACTTGAGCTAGAAATTTATTGCATGTGTTGCTTTTGATTCTCTCACCTTTACACTTATCACCTGTGACGTAATTACAGAGGAAAGTTAATCACACTATACAACATGGTTAACAACTTAACATACCAACTATAACATTTCAAATAGAAGTGTAGAATATAAATGACTGATTGCATTGAATAGAACTTTTTAACTTTTTGGGTAAGGTGCACTACAATGGATGAGATTGTTGCATTGACCAAAATTGCAACGTAAACAACAAAACACCAAAAACTAAAAATCAACATTTTATAAAAACAACACAACAAACCAAAAAAAGAAAATTAAATAACACAAAATATAAACAAAAAAAATAAAATCCCGACCTTATCGAATCCTGCACAATCATCATTTAGATCGCTTCTGCTCTTCGCGCAGCAGTCAATTTCGGACAGTACCCTTACGCTGGGTTTCTCCCTAACCGTCCTACGGTCAGCCACCGGTTTATGCCCGAGCCAGGTACCGTTGATTATGCTGAGCTGGCAGAAGACATTGACGTAGCATTCTTGAAGACGATCACGCCGCAGTTACAGACTCTTCTTGGGATCTCCATCATAGAGACCTTGTCTATGCACTCAACAGAGGGAATCACCAAATTGGACGGCTGATGATGAGGCTTTAGAGGCGTTTAAACGGTTTGGGAAAGAACTAGAGCTGATAGAGAACAATATCATAAGGAGAAACAATGACAAGAGATTCAAGAACAGGACCGGACCGGTTAACATACCGCATACTCTGTTATACCCGAATACTACAGATTACACAAGAGAAGGTGGGCTTACTGGGAAAGGGATCCCTAACAGTGTCTCAATCTAGAGTTACTCCTCCTAATTATTTAACTTAATATCTTCTTTTCTTTTGGGTTTTTGCTTGCTATTATGAACTCTTCTACGTTACTATCCATTGTTCATATGATTCACATGGTCGCTCAAAGTGAGTATATTATTCCCCTTTGGTTTTATTTACTTTCCACCACTGTTTATATAACTATTTAGTCTATTTCGTCTCTCCGACAATATGGATTTTGATCTCCACAGAGTTTGTGTGCTAAATAGTGTATAAAAATATAGTAAAAATGTATATCAAAATTATAGGGGATAACAATAAGTTCCACTACAATGATTTATTATACTATTAATTGGGGAGTACACTTTAAGGGTTAACAAAAAAACAAAAATCATATATATCATATATCATATTGCCAAACATATCTATTAAAAAAACAATAATATATCTACAAAATCAATTTCTCATTTCATTTTAAATTAAAAGATTTAAATATTTAGTTAAGAAAATAATATCTCAACTTCAATATCCATTTCTTAAAACAATAATATTGGTGGTGACTTTAGACGGTCCTCTAGTGGTTGGTGGTGACTTTAACACCATTGTCCGTTTGGATGAAAGGTCGGGAGGGAATGGGAGATTATCTCCCGATTCGTTGGCCTTTGGGGATTGGATTCATAGTCTTTCATTGATAGACATGGGTTTTCGCGGTAACAAATATACCTGGAGGAGAGGGCGGACCGAAAACCACTTTGTTGCAAAGCGATTGGATAGAATCTTGTGTTGTGCTCACTCAAGATTAAAGTGGCAGGATGCAAGTGTGACACACTTACCGTTCTTAGCATCGGACCATGCTCCATTATACCTCCAGTTATGCCCAGAAGTGGTGAGGGATTCAAGTAGGAGGCCATTTCGGTTTGAGGCAGCATGGCTTAAACACCCTAGTTTCAAAGACCTGTTGGTAGCATCGTGGGATGGGCAGCTGAAAACACCAGATGCTTTGAAGGTTTTACAAGTGAAACTGAAGAGATGGAATCGAGATGTCTTTGGAGATGTTCAGAAAAAGAAGGAGTTGTTGCTGAACAAAATCAAAGCGGTCCAGGACAGTTTGGAGGTCACACAGACAGATGATATGTTGCGTGAGGAGGAGGATTTGTTGAAAGAGTTTGAGGAGATTCTGGAACAGGAGGAGATGATTTGGTTTCAGAAATCTAGGGACAAGTGGATTGTGCATGGAGATAGAAATACTACTTACTTCCACACCTCTACCATTATACGACATAGGAGGAATCGTATAGATATGTTGAAGAATGAGGAGAATGTTTGGACTTCGGATGCTTCAGAGCTTGAGGATATTGCTGTGACATATTTTAAGCGGTTGTATTCTACGGATGATATCCCTGCTGTGGTTGTAGGGGTTCCACGGGATGGTTTTGTTGGCCTCACTGGAGTGGAGAAGGAAAGCCTTAATAGACCGTTCACTGCGTCTGAAGTGGCAGCCGCTACTCGCACTATGGGAGGTTACAAGGCCCCAGGGCCTGATGGCTACCAGCCCATATTTTATCAGAGTTGTTGGGGAGAGGTTGGGGAATCTGTGGTGAGATTTGCTTTGGATTTCTTTGTCACAGGTCAGTTACCACCTAGCACGAATGATGCCCTGGTCGTGTTGATCCCAAAGGTGCCAAAACCGGAGAGAATCAACCAGTTCCGACCCATTAGTCTTTGCAACGTCTTGTTCAAGATTATTACGAAGACAATGGTGCTACGTCTAAAGAATGTGATTTCGAAACTTATTGGTCCAGCACAGTCAAGCTTCATACCGGGGAGGTTGAGCACTGACAATATTGTGTTGGTTCAAGAAGCGGTCCACTCGATGCGTAGAAAGAAAGGGCGTAAGGGTTGGATGCTTTTGAAATTGGATTTGGAGAAAGCATATGACAGAATCAGGTGGGATTTCTTAGAAGACACATTGAAGGCGGCTGGTTTTGATGACTGTTGGGTTCAATGGGTGCTCTAGTGTGTGAGAGATCCATCAATGACAATTCTCTGGAATGGTGAGAAAACAGAGGCGTTTACTCCGGGCCGTGGTCTGAGACAGGGAGATCCTTTATCTCCCTATCTCTTTGTGTTGTGCCTTGAACGGCTTTGTCATATGATTGATAGTTCGATTGTGTTGGGCGAGTGGAAGCCTATTGCTTTGTCTCGTGGAGGCCCTAAACTATCCCATATCTGTTTTGCTGATGATTTGATTCTTTTTGCTGAAGCTTCGGTGAGTCAAGTCCGTGTGATTAGGCGTATTTTGGAGAAATTTTGTGTTGCGTCAGGACAGAAGGTGTCCCTAGAGAAATCTAAAATTTTTTTCTCTGAAAATGTCTCGAGAGAATTGGGGCAGCAGATCAGTGATGAGAGTGGGGTCAAAGCAACTAAGGACGTGGGTAAGTACTTGGGAATGCCAGTTTTGCAGAAGAGAATTAATAAAGATACGTTTGGAGAGGTTCTTCAGAAAGTTACATCACGGTTAGCAGGGTGGAAGGGTAGGCTGTTGAGTATGGCGGGCAGACTTACTCTTACTAAGGCAGTTCTCTCGTCAATACCGGTTCACACAATGAGCACAATTATGTTGCCTAAGTCTATTCTTGATGGATTGGATAGAGCCTCGAGAAACTTTTTGTGGGGTAGTACACCAGAGCAGAGAAAGCAGCATTTAGTTGCATGGGATAGAGTTTGCTTCCCTCGCTGCAAGGGAGGCTTGGGGATTCGTGCCTCACAAACTATGAATAAAGCGCTTTTGGCAAAATTGGGCTGGCGTCTACTGGGGGATCAGACCAGTCTCTGGGCTCTTGTCTTGAGAAAGAAGTACAAGGTTGGAGGAGTGCAGGATAAGGCGTGGATGTCTGCTAAGAAACCTGGTTCCTCAACTTGGCGAAGTATAAGAGTTGGCCTGCGTGATGTTGTTTGCCAAGGCTATAGATGGGTGTTGGGGAATGGTCGAGATATTTGTTTCTGGGATGACAAATGGTTATCAGCGCGACCGTTAAAGGAGTGTACAGTTACAGACTTACCAGAGGAGTGGAATACACTTCGGGTTAAAGATTTATGGAGGGATGATACAGGTTGGGTTCTGAGCAGTATACTTCCGTATGTGGATCATCACACAAGGTTGGAGTTGTCTGCAGTAGTACTTGACAATGTCACGGGAGCTAAAGACCGGCTAGCTTGGGGAGGATCAGCTGATGGGTGTTTTTCTGTAAAGTCTGCCTGTATGTTACTTAATACAAACCGGGTACCTCGGCAGAATATGGAAGCCTTTTATGCTAGGGTATGGAGGGTGGTGGCTCCGGAGAGAGTGAGAATTTTTCTTTGTTGGTTACTCAGCAAGCAATCATGACAAATCAGGAGAGGTATCGAAGGCATCTTGGTGAGACAAATATTTGCCAAGTTTGTAAAGGAGGAGAGGAGTCGATAGTGCATGTCCTGCGAGACTGCCCGGCGATGTCAGGGGTTTGGACTCGCCTTGTACCGGTCCGGAAGCGACAGGCGTTTTTTAGTACAACTTTATTTGGATGGTTGTATATGAATTTGGCTGTTGCAGGGGATGTTGCGGGTTCATCTTGGTCCACACTATTTGCTATGGGTGTTTGGTGGGGTTGGAAATGGCGATGCGCAAATGTCTTTGGCTCTACTGGCAAATGTCGAGATAGAGTACAATTTCTCCGGGATCTAGCAGAAGAGGTTGGTAAAGCTAACAGAGTGGCTCGGGATCAAACTCTTTCCACGGGACGGGTGGTAAGGATGGTCTCATGGCAAGCTCCGACTGAGGGATGGATGAAACTTAACACTGATGGAGCGTCCCGGGGCAATCCGGGACTTGCAACGACGGGTGGTGTATTGCGAGATCATTTGGGTAGTTGGTGTGGTGGTTTTGTTCTTAACATTGGCATATGTTCCGCTCCATTAGCGGAGTTGTGGGGGATATATTATGGTCTTTATATCGCATGGGGGNTGGGGAGGATCAGCTGATGGGTGTTTTTCTGTAAAGTCTGCCTGTATGTTACTTAATACAAACCGGGTACCTCGGCAGAATATGGAAGCCTTTTATGCTAGGGTATGGAGGGTGGTGGCTCCGGAGAGAGTGAGAATTTTTCTTTGTTGGTTACTCAGCAAGCAATCATGACAAATCAGGAGAGGTATCGAAGGCATCTTGGTGAGACAAATATTTGCCAAGTTTGTAAAGGAGGAGAGGAGTCGATAGTGCATGTCCTGCGAGACTGCCCGGCGATGTCAGGGGTTTGGACTCGCCTTGTACCGGTCCGGAAGCGACAGGCGTTTTTTAGTACAACTTTATTTGGATGGTTGTATATGAATTTGGCTGTTGCAGGGGATGTTGCGGGTTCATCTTGGTCCACACTATTTGCTATGGGTGTTTGGTGGGGTTGGAAATGGCGATGCGCAAATGTCTTTGGCTCTACTGGCAAATGTCGAGATAGAGTACAATTTCTCCGGGATCTAGCAGAAGAGGTTGGTAAAGCTAACAGAGTGGCTCGGGATCAAACTCTTTCCACGGGACGGGTGGTAAGGATGGTCTCATGGCAAGCTCCGACTGAGGGATGGATGAAACTTAACACTGATGGAGCGTCCCGGGGCAATCCGGGACTTGCAACGACGGGTGGTGTATTGCGAGATCATTTGGGTAGTTGGTGTGGTGGTTTTGTTCTTAACATTGGCATATGTTCCGCTCCATTAGCGGAGTTGTGGGGGATATATTATGGTCTTTATATCGCATGGGGGAAGAATATTCAAAGGTTAGAGGTTGAGGTGGATTCAAAGTTGGTGGTGGATTTTTTAACAATAGGGATCAGTGAGTCTCATCCCTTGTCCTTCCTGGTACGCTTGTGCCAAGGCTTTATATCTAGGGACTGGATAGTCCGTTTCACACATGTGTATAGAGAGGCGAACCGTCTTGCAGATGCGCTAGCCGACTATGCTTTTACGTTACCCTTGGGTTTTCAATCGCTGGAGTTGGTTCCGGATGATATGGCTTGGTTAGTTGACGAAGATGTTCGGGAGGTTGCAGTCCCACGGTCTATTCATTTGTAATTGTTTTTAAATTTCTGAATAAATAATAGGGGGATTTTTGTCTCCCTGTCCCCTACCAAAAAAATAATATTGGAAAGAATATTAATGACTCAACTAAATTAAAAAAATGTGGATACGAAATATTTGCCGTAAAATTCGGTGAAAATCTAAAATAGAAAACAGAATCAAACTTTACATTTATTATCAACGATTAAAATATATTTTAGAGTGAATAATGTTTGGTTTTCGAAGAGTTTCAATCAAATATTATACTAGAATATTTCAAACAAATTAAAAGGATTTTTTCCACAATCAATGTTTTACCATTTATAAAGATTGTGTTTGATTGCGATGATATAATTTCTCTAATAACAAACAAATATCAAATATTCAAATCTTATAAATATTTTTAAATTAGTTAGATCATATATTTCTCAATCTTAAAGAGATGTATGTATCATTTTTTATTTTATCCCCTTTTTTTACGGCAAAAAAGATGTGTCATTTAAAACTCCACAATCAAGATATTCTAGATTCTTTCTTATCTAATCTAAAAAACAGAAGTAACAGACTTCAAGCACTATAAATAATCCACCGTATACCACTATGCCCAATATGATACCATCATCGTTGTTTACCTTTTTTTTCTTAGTTGTGTATCACTTTTTTGTAATTAATATTTTTTTCAGTGTTTGTTATGTAAACATTTCTTTCATCCTTTCGTTTATAATTACTTATTCTTTGTTAAATCATCTCAAGAGCTGCTCTGATTTCACGAAAATTGGTCAGGCATATTATGCTAGCATCACCAGACCTTGCAAAGGCAACCCAAGATCATCGAGTTTACAAAAATATCAACCTAAGATCACTAGCAATGCATCCACTAGCAGCAATAAGAAAGTACTAAGATCTAATGGAAAAATGCATTGCAAGTGGAAATGTGGAGGCACACTACATCAAAGGAATCAAAGCAAAGGGTGATCAATGCTGGAAAAATAACAAGAAGTCCTTACACAAAATCAATGTGCAAAAACTACAATGCTACTTCACTACATTGAGAGAAGTTCAACCAACCATCATCTGTAGCCTCACTGACATGGAATAGAGATGCCCTCATTGCTACTACTACAAACAAATGGTCAAATTTGTCTTCTTCTTTTAGCTAAACGATCGTCAATATAGTTTATGAATGTTATCATCCTTTAATTATGACCTATATTTCCAATGTAAGAGTTCTTTACAAGTTTTTTAATTCAAATGTTATGTCAATGTGTCCAATCTCAAACAATTGAAAATACAACAAAATTGGAAACAACTTATTAAAAACAATAGCGCAGCATGCCAACATAAGTCAACATATATTACAAACAACTATGAACACGAGGATAAAGATATTAGCAAAATGGTGTTTATCTATAAGATATAAAATTGTTATGCACAAAGAACAACTTCAAAGAAAAATACAGTAAACAAAAGCAAGGTCGCAAAAGTACAAAAGGGAAGACCAGTCAGAACATGGGAATTAAGAAAAATAAAACAGGATGAAGGTAACGAAACTAAAACAAAGTAAACCTAATTTGGCACCTGTTGACACATCTATCACCAAACTAACAAAAAAGGTAAGAGATACATACACTAACAAACCACAAAAGAGACGCTAAAAAAAGATTAGTAAATGAAATCGAGTCAAAGCCAAGGCTCCCGAAAAGTAGCAAAAAACAGCAGAACCAATAGTATTTCAGAATCAATACATACGCAAACAGAAATCCACAAAAAACAACAAAAAGAGCAAATCAGAGTAAATCCAGCCAAATACTGAGATGGTCCTATTGAAACTCAAATTATAACAACCTTCTTAAAAGAGTCGATTACTTAATTAGAGAATGAAATGTACACATGGGAGAGCCAATTAACACAGACGGTCAACGAACTAACCAGGAGAGCACCAATTATCCACCACCAATTCGAAGGTAAGACAAAACCTTCCCAAAGGCACCAAAAAAAATTAAAGTTTTTTGTATCGACACAATGAATGCTTCAAAACGAAGAACATCCATCAAAATTACATCTACAAGCCTACTACTATCCTTTAGATCAAAATACACCATTCCGTCCAACAACCGATATACGGTAAAGAAGAAAAAACACAATTACAAGACACGGGCTATTTCCCCAAAAGGACAAATACATCCTCAAATCGATAAAACCCAATCTAAACCCAAAACACCACTACCTTTAAAGGTCTAAACGGATATTTGGGCCCAATCAATGTACGTAAGAAAAAATATATATATATAAACACCTGAATGTAAGTAAATTAAATACTTTATAAAAAATTACTAACTTACAAACTTTGTAACACAATCACAAAAAGACAAACGGATAACAAGAAAAAAAAACAATTACATCCAGAAATCAACTTATACATCATAATCTACAACTATGCAATTTAAATAACTGAAAAACAAAAGCAAATTTTAAAATAAACACAATTAATATAAAATAAAAATGTAAAACTACGCAGTAGATTATACTTAATGCAAAAAAAAAGTAAGCAAGAAAGCCAAAATGACCATGAAAAAAAAACATAAAAAAATAGCAACCAAGATATAAAGAGAAAATAACAAAACACTTTATAAATATCCACAAAAAACACATATCACACTCTAATCAAACTCCTCCGCTAAGCACAGGTCAAATACTAGGCAATGACAAATAATAATACATTCATCACAACTAACAACTACAGCAAAACAACAACTTTAAGTACACAATGTTAACTTCTAATCATAATTATTTTAAAAATATTTAAAAAACACAGAAGATAATCTCAAATTTTGAAAAGAAAAAAACACACTAAGTTATATTTACTGCAAAACCTATTTTTTTTTTAAATATCCAACAAACAACATAAGCAACCAAATCAAATACAAACACAGACATAAAGATGAATTTACATAACCAAAAAATAATACACACAACAAAACCCCCCAAATACACTTTCATCTAACTCCCGCGCGTAGCGCGGATCAATTGCTAGTTAATAAAATAAAATTAAATATATCGATGCGCGAGCCTATTTCTAGTATTGTAGTAACTTAATTAATTACCTTCATAATTGGTCTTGGAGAAACCATTTAAAACGTGAGAGATTCCAAATCCGGACAGTTATTAATCAAGTACCTAATCCCCTACAAACTCATATGGATGCAAACTCGTCCTCAACTGTTTAACACCAGATGTTGCAACTTCATCCTCCACATTATGGACCATCTTTCTCCCAAAAAAAAAAAAACAAACGTAATTAAATGTCTGATCAGTGATCATGAGTGTGTAAGATGTTAGATATGTTGAGTGATTTTGTATATACCTGGAGGAAATATGAACAGACAGTTTAAGTCTTAGCATAAGAGAGATGTCGTTACAAGACGAGCAAGGATTTCTCCGGTTCCAATAGTATATCGCAGTCTTTAGGGACTAATTTTCTTAACTAAACGGTTCTGGTTTTCACCCAAAACCATTTCTTCATCTCCAAGACTCGCACAGTTTATGAATCTCAAACTCTCAAGAGTCGGAAACTTGGAAAGCAAGGTAGTGACTTCAGAGATCTGAAACCAACCGATTTTGAAGCTTCTTAGCGCAGAGTCGAGTTCTTGAATCTTGTCGAGTTGATTCCACAAGCGTATAGTTTTAGTGACTCAATGTTCGTTTGATTGTAAACACAATCGGGTAAATTGATCAAAAATTGATGATTTTTGTCTAGGTCACTTCGAAGTATGAGCGATGATGAGTTTTTTGAAAATCATAGAAATTTTAATTTCGAAAATTATAGAATTGTTTTAAAAATATATAAAAACAAGATGTAAATAAAATCTAAATATTACTCAATAATTCTTTACTATTTATGGTTCACATAGATGACCAAGTCCTTATCCTTTCCAAGAAGTTCAAATTATTTGGAAAATCAAACAAACATCATGAAATGGGACAAATAAGCAAACCACTAATACTAAGAAGTCCTGATCATAGCTCTGCAACTCTTCGAGGATCGTGTACAAGAACCTGCACATCCCCTGAAATACTCTGTAACATCTTGGCTCCATCATGTGCCTCCATCCTCTGACATTCCGCCATATCACTACTCACGTAAAGCTCCACTCTTTCTAGTACAGGACCATGCGCACGTCCGGGACAACGCCTACGTCCCGACTGAATCAAAACCGTCAAAACATTTAGCTCTCCAAAGCAACCACTGAAGTTCTTCACGACCACGACCTTAAGTGTCTTAGGAAGATTCTGGTAGGTAAGATTTTTTTTCCAGTATGAACGTGGACCGACGCCACAATATGACTTAGCGTACTGCAATATATCAAAACGAAAATTTTTGAGCTTTAGGGAAAATCACACATAGTAAAAGGAACTATTGTTCTCAAATTCAATACTACTATATATAGTAATCTTACCGAGAAAAGGCTTCGACGGATGCATTCGAAAGTTAATGTTTCCAGGTTAGGGCAATTATCGAGGAGGAGCCTAATTCCTTTAAACTCCATGACATGCATCCTCGTTCTCAGCACCAAATGTTGTGTTTCCATAGGACGAAGTAAAGAAGACGGATCATCACATTCTTGGATAGCCTTCAAAAAGAAAAACACATGCACTTACACTTACTCAGATAAAGATAACTGTAAACTAATCGTCTTTATATCAATCAATTAGCTTATAAGGTAAAGATACTACACATACTACTATATTCGCTACTACTACTACATATTCCTTTTATCCACTAGGCTATATATTAAAAACTTTCATAGGGAGAATTGTTATATTTTGAAACCAAACTATATCCCCTAGTAAAATATTCTGCTCAATTCTCATTCTCAAAGATATGTTAATAACGTGAATATGTAATGTAAAGATGTTAAGAGTTAAGTATATACCTGAAGGAGAAAAGAGCATACACTTAAGGTGCTCGCACCTCGAAGACTGTTAAGGAAGCCAGAAAGCAGAGTTCCTTCTTTTTTGCTTCTTTGATTGGGTTCTTCGTATTCACCCTCTGCCTCAAAATCTAAATAAACTTCTTTGAACTTATTCATTTTCTTGACATCAAAAGCAAGCACTTGGCCTGAGTACTTGAATATCTCTACATTAGGCAAATCAAAGGAACAAGCCATGTAAAGAGAGAATTCACAGTTCTCAAATACAAATTCCTTGATATCTCCGGCTATGTTGTTGATAACAACACCCCAACAATAACTAAAACTTAGACTCTTGAGCGTAGGAGAGGTTAATATCAAAGACTCGGCCCCTGTGAGTTCGATCCAACCTATAGAGAGCTTTCTAAGCGATCCAGAGTTTGTGAATTTCGAGGGGTCAAACCCGCACGAATATATCTTCAGCGATTCGAGGGTTCTTGAATTGTAAACGCTTGCTGGTAAATGCACATAAACCTTGTAATACCTCGACGCATCGGTAGTGACTGACCAATAAAAGTCTGTGAAATCAAGAACTAGGTTCTTGACTTTTCTTGCGACTGCGAATTCGATCAGGGACTCCATCTCTGCCGCAAATCCCCATGGAACAGAGAACTTAATCTCGAAGGTTTCCATGCAGTAACCCTGATATCGAGAGACCCATTGACACATATAGTTAACAAACGAAATCCTTTTGGATCTTTTGTCGGAGACAGAGCGGTCCACGTACTCGGACTCCTCGAAAGAAATGTTTCTTGTCTCACGACAGAGATACCTCCACCTCTTAGAGAGTAAACTGGTCCTTAAACATTCCTTAAACGACAAACAAGAGATGATCATAATCAGAAGTACATCTGGTAGATTGGATAATGCGTCTAGTTCGATACTTGAAGCCATTCTCTTTGAAGTCATCTCTTCCAATCGAAATCCTACTATCCATAAAACAATAATCGTTAGTGAATTGAAGTTATCTCCTTGGCATTTACAGTTTTAAATTTTCAATAAACATGTCCGAATCTATTGCACTAGCCATAAAACAATAGAACAAAAAGACATCTTTATATATAACTTTTAAGAAGGAATAACAAAACAAAATTACAATAAGAAAACATACAACATCATTTTTATCATTCAAAATCAATGGACGCAGATGGTGGAGCAAGAAAAACACTAAAATAAAATCATTAAAATGTAAATACAGCACATATATCTCATAAGTATTTAAGCAAAATAAAAATATTATAACAACAACGATTTTAAAAATAAAATAAAAGAAGAACTGATGTACCTGAAAACTTTGTCTTCTTGTGGTTATGCCTGTTTAAGATCTCAAGATTTCTCTCTTCTCTTGGATATGCTACTGTAAAATATAAGGGTAGGTGATGGCTATTGACTCAGATATATATTTCAAATCATGTGTTAACATCTTATCTCATTTTTTGAATTACAGCAAACAAATTATTTGTTATGAAAAAAATCTTATTTGGTTAAAATCTTAAATTAAAAGACAAAAGTCTTAATTTGGTTAACTTATTTGCTTTTTTCTTTTTGGTAAAAAATCTTCTTAGTATTACTAAAGATGCATTTTTATTAATTATATATCTTTTTGTGGTCAGAAATGTGACCAACTTTTTTATATAAAAAGAATATATAAAATCCCTTACTCTGAAGGATAATTTAAAGAAATGAATATATAATGGGATTTTTTTCGATATATAATTTTGTTAAGTGAGCCAATAGCCATCACCTACCCTAAACCCTTATCTTTTTACACCAGCATATTGATTAACCTGAATTGCTTTTCCTTATAAACCATTTTACCAACCCATACGTAGAGCAAGGCCCTTTCAAGTTTCATCATCCACACATCCATTTACCACGTAAATCTCAATATATAGTTTCCAACACAGTAGAGCAAGACCCTTCATGCGGTGGGATATACAATATTTGGTGAAAACGAAAGATGCTTAGCATATAAAGGGATCATCATTCATCAGCATTTTTGAATCACCTTCAGTGCATACATGTTCCGACCAAGAATAATTTGTAACAATCTATCATCTATGCCATATACTAACTGAAAAAAAAAAAAAAGTGCTGTAACGGTACTAGGGTAGAGTCAAGAATACGGGTAGGTGATGATGGCTCATCTTTCAAAACCATGTGTTAAAATACTCTTTCCATTTTCGGAGTCATAGCAACTTGTTTTCGTTTTGGTAAAAGTCTTATTTGGCTAAAATCATATGTTTTGATTCAGAAGCTTGAGATGTTAAAAAAAAAATCCCCCGAAAGCAGCTGGCAAGTCCCTAGGATTTAAATTTTGCCACTGGATGTCATCTTCTCCACTCAGCATTTCAGCAATTTTTTTAAACTAAGTAGGTCTTGGCATTTGGGTATCCGATCGGGTTCAGGTCGAGTATTTTGGATTTTTGGGTATTTCGATTATGGGGTTCAAGACACATTTGGGTATTTCTATTATTCGGGTCGGATTTCGAATATACATCCATCAGGTTCGGGTCGGATTCGGATAGCCAAACTTAATCCAAAATTAAACAAAACCAAACTCAATGCCATTCATTCAATCCGAAATTAAACAAAACCAAGCACAAAAAGAGACCAATGTTCAAAATTGAAACCACAAACAAACCAAGTACTAAAGAAACAACAAAGTAAACAAGTTTTCCAAATGAAACACCAAGTGAAAAACTAGCCGACAAACCAAGTGATTGTAACACCAATTGCACCAAGTGAAACACCAAAGCCGATAGTTCTTTTCCTCTTGATGATGAATTCATATGAAAATAAGAAGCATATTAGATGATTATGAATAGAGTAAAAGAGTAAGAGACAGACAATACATTAAACTTATTTACCTTGTAGTTGTAGTCGAAACATGAGTGTGGCTTACTCTTCAATGTAGAACACTGAAAACAAAAGAATTGGATGAGTTAACATAAAGTAGGAGGCAATAACAAAAAAAAAAAATATACAAAACTTTCCAAGTTTATCTTCATATTCCACTTCTGCAAGTATTTGTGCATTGGTAAGCACTTTTTATTCAATTGCAATGTCTTGTTTCATCCACTATTCAATACACATCAAAACCTCAACCATATAGGGAGTTAGGCAACTTCTATGTGGTTCTATTATCCTACAATTTGTGCTAATATCACTTTCAGATGCTACATATGACAATTGCATAACAAAGACATCAAGAGCCGTTTGTGATAAAATACGGTACTTGCCACAGTTAAGTTTCCACCAAGAAAGAACATTATAGTCAGTCTCCATCATCACATTCGGATTCTCAACAGCCTCTTTCAGATATGTATTGGAAATGGCCAAAATCAATCATAACTATTTGTGAAACACTTATTTATACATGAATTTTAGTACCCAGCATAAATCAACCTAAATCATCCAAATTTCAAATTTTATACCTCAATTATGTAAAATTTGGCTAATTTCAACATCTATTTTAACTGTGTTAATTAGCCAGTTAACACGCTGAGGTCAATGACCAGGTCCTTGTGTGCCTTTGAAAGGCCTGTGGGGCGGAGGAGATTTTTAATGTGGACAGAGCCGTCGCACAATATATTGAGGCCACAAGCCCAACATCATGTTAAGGCTGATTTTCTAGTGAACCAAAGGAAAGAAGAAAAAAAATTGTTAAAAAAGGTGTTGATGAGGCTCGAACACATGTCCTCCTTTGCTTTCTAGTTAACTTTAACCATTACACTAATGAAACTTTTATGAAATAAAGGGCCGAAAATCTAGATATTATTTCACGGCCGCAAGCACATGCTTCACCAGCTTGTGCTTGGGACCGGCTCTGAATGTGGACCATGAACAGGACGACTACAAAGTTTGGGGAATTTTTGACATATACGGGTGACTCGATCGACAGGAATGCGGGCACTAGGATGGTAAATCTCTTCTGCACCTGCACCACCCAAACAGCATTACATTATGTATTACATGAGTCAATGTTTGATCATTTTAGTGCTCATTTGTTTATTTATATACGGATTAGTTCCAAAACTCAAACCAAAATCAGGATCAAACACAACTACAAAAATAATAAAAACCTAACTAATTAACGTAAAATGATACTAATTAATGACCTCGGAACATCTAAAAGACCAAAAGACTCACTTTGTTTCTTGGCTTCCTCTTGTGCGCCAAGGGCTTTATCCATATGCGGAAACACAAGAAGAAGAAGGAGACAGAAAACCATTGAAGAGACCATATATAGAAGATGTCATCTTAAATTCTTAATATTACCTTATTTTGCTTATTAGTGTCGCCAGTGGCGGAGGCACATTGACAATCATGGGTGCAATTGACACCAATAAAATTTTAAATTTCTCCTAATTTACACTAATTTTTTCAATATAAATCAATTTGAACCCAACCAATTATGAGTTTGAATCCATTTTGAACCCATCAAACAATTTTCCTAGATCCACCACTGAGTGTCGCTCATGCTTTTGCGTTTATATAGGCTATAGGGAGGTGGCAATTAAAGAAATTTAAAGATATGGTGGGGATAATATAGAAAGGCTCAAAGACAAAGAAGATGAAGAAATCTGTGGACAGTCTAGCGAGAGACTTAAAGCTTATAGTCATCGACGACTTAGTTGTGTCACTTATGAGTCTCGAAGTTTTTGGTATTTTTATTCGGTGAAAAGTCTTCAATGGCCAATTAGCCATGCATGTGTCTGGTTTGTGGGTCTAGTACTGCATTGAATGGGATTCTCTTCATGTTACTTACTTTTTTTTTTGAAAAAGCTCTTCATGTTACTTACTTCCTTAGATATTTCTAATATCCTATATTTACTCCATGTCTCCATGGTTATATTCTGTTAATTCGTACAAAATAATGAAAATAAAATCGGATTATACGTGAAGAAAAAAGTTTAAAACAAAAAAAATTAATCTTTACTGTATTATTTTTTCATTCTGCAAATGTTCAATTATCTTGACTTTGGCAACTCTTGCGTCATCTAAGTCGGATAAGGATAGACCAAATCCGTGATTAATTGTTATTTTTGCTTATTTTGATAATTCGTTGAAGAACCTTGGAAGGGTTTGGATTTAAGATGATGGACTAAATAAAAATACAATTTTAAAACCAACTAAGCCAAAAAAAAAAAAAAACACACAGTCTGCATTAAACAAACAAAATTTTCAGTTACATTTTTGGCAACTCTGTTTCATAATAACAAATTGATAGCCAATTTAAACACTTCATAAAAAGACACTCGAAAATCACAAAAAAAGTTTTTTCTTTGGATTAAAAAGTTTGACCAAAGAGTTTAAAAAACATTCCAATGCCGACTCAAAAATAGGGTTTAATTTCAAACGTTGTTTTGTATATATATAGTTACAACTTGTAAGCAGCTGGAAGCTTTCTTGATTTGCTGAGCCATATAAGCTCTCCGATAAGTGCATTTGTTCCTTTGAGCTTCGTCCACATACAGACTAAGCAAGCTCCATAACACGAGCGTACCGAATCAAATACTACAGTACACGTAACTCAAACCAACCACCACCAAAACCCTTCACCTCAACGACTTTAAGCGTCTTTTCCAAACACTCTAGACTGATTTGATAAAGCCAATATTTACTTGGTTCAATCTCAAAAAAGCGTCTGCACATCAAAAATCAATCCATTAAACTCAATCTTTCCTCTTTTGACATCTTGCTTTACTGTATGTTTTAACAGTTACAAGATCTAGTATAGTAACTTAATTAATTACCTTCATAATTTGTCTTGGAGGATCCAATTAAGAGATTCCAAATCCGGACAGTACTTATTAATCAAGTTCTTAATCCCTACAAACTCATATGGATGCTGACTCGTCTTAACTCTTAAATACCAGATGTCGTGTTTCAAATCAACGTTGCAAATCTTCATCCTCCACATTTTGGATCATCTTTCTCCCAAAAAAAAAACGTAACTAAAGGTCTGATCATGAGTGTAAGATGTTAGATATGTTGAGTGATTTTGTATATATATACCTGGAAGAGATATGAACACACAGTTAAAGTCTTAGCATAAGAGAGATGTCGTTACAAGACAAGCAAGGATTTCTCTGGTTCCAATATTATATGTCGTCTCCGATCGAAGTATGATTCTTGCATCTGCTCGTTAACTATCTGGAAGTAAAAGTAAGGAACTATTCCAGAATACTTGAGGATTACTTTACTGCTATTAATTTGGTATATCAAATTTACAAATCGGCTCAGCCAAATCGCAGTTTTTAAAGACTAATTCTCTTAACTAAACGGTTCTGGTTTTCACCCAAAACCATTTCTTCATCTCCAAGACTCAGCACAGTTTATATAAATCTCAAACTCTCAAGAGACGGAAACTTGGAAAGCAAGGTAGTGACTTCAGAGCTCTGAAACCAGCCGGTTGTGAAGCCTCTTAGGGCATCTGTACTCTAGTAACAGTGACCATTTCTCAAAAAAATATATAATTTTTTTTTTTTACATATTTTCTTTTTTATTTATATTTTAATATTTGTACCACAAAACAATTGACATCTGTCTTATTTGTTGTGAGAACCGTTTCTCAAGTTTCTCCCTGAAGTATGGATTCTCTTTTTTTCTCTTCTTTTAATTATTTTTTTAATAAGAGTATTTCGAAGAGAATCTGCCAGTAAAGATGGTCTTAGCGCAGTCGAGTTCTTGAATCTTGTCCAGTTAGATTCCACAAGCGTATAGCTTCAGTGACTCAATGTTCGTTTGATTGTAAATGCAATCGGGCAAATCGATCAAGAATTGATGATTTTCGTGTAGGTCACTTCGAAGTATGAGCTAGGAGAGTTTATTTATTTATTTATACTTTTATTTTATTTTACTTTCCAAAATCATAGAATTTTCATTTCGAAAATCATATAATTTTTTAGTATATAAAAGCAAGATGTATATAAAATCTTAATATTACTCAATAGTGATTTTAGTTTGGTTCACATAGATGACCCCTCATTCTTTCGGAGAAGTTCAAATTATTCGGAAAATCAAACAAACAGAGTACAACATCATTAAATGGGACAAATTAAATAAACAAACCATTACTACTGAGAAGTCTTGATCATAGCTCTGCAACACTTTTAGGATCGTGTACAAGAACCTGCACATCCCCTGAAATACTCTGTAACATCTCAGCTCCACCATGTGCCTCCATCTTCTGACATTCCGCCATATCAGTACGCACGTAAAGCTCCACTCTTTCTAGTACAGGCCCATGCGCACGACCGGGACAACGCCCACGTCCCGACTGAATCAAAACCTTCAAAACATTTAGCTCTCCAAAGCAACCACTGAAGTTCCTCACGACCACGACCTTAAGTGTCTTAGGAAGATTCTTATAAGTAAGATTTTTTTTCCAATATGAACGTGGACCGACGCCACAATATGACTTAGCGTACTGCAATATATCAAAACGAAAAATTTTGAGCTTTAGGGAAAATCATACATAGTAAAAGGAACTATTGTTCTCAAATTCAATACTACTATATATAGTAATCTTACCGAGAAAAGGCTTCGACGGATGCATTCGAAAGTTAATGTTTCTAGGTTAGGGCAATTATCGAGGAGGAGCCTAATTCCTTTAAACTCCATGACATGCAACCTTGTTCTCAGCACCAAATGTTGTGTTTCCATAGGACGAAGTAAAGAAGACGGATCATCACATTCTTGGATAGCCTTCAAAAAGAAAAACACATGCACTTACACTTACTCAGATAAAGATAACTGTCAACTAACCGTCTTTATATCCATCAATTACAACGCAATAGCTTATAAGGTAAAGATACTACTATATTAGCTACTACTCCCTCGTTTTATATTCTAGCTGATTTCACACACATAAATAAAACAATTTAATTTTTTTATTTTACCCTTAATTAATGTATTATTTTATTTGTTTTAAGTAATTAATAAGCCAAAGTGAGGGATAAGACTGAAAATTTGATTGATAAAATTCCATCTTAAACATAAAACGACAAGTAATATGAAACAAAAAAATTTCTCTAGAATGATAAGTAAAAAAAAACCGGAGGGAGTACTACATGGGCTATTAAAAACTTTCATGGGGAGAATCGTTATATTTTGAAACTAACCTATATCCCCTAGTAAAATATTTTGCTCATTTCTCATTCTCAAAGATATGTTAATAACGTGAAAATGATGTTAAGAGTTATAAATATACCTGAAGGAGAAAAGGGCATACACTTAAGGTCCTCGCACCTCCAAGACTGTTAAGGAAGCCAGAAAGCATAGTTCCTTCCAGTTTGGTTCTTTCATTGGGTTCTTCGTAGTCGCCCTCTGCCTCAAAATCTAAATAAACTTCTTTGAACTTATTCATTTTCTTGACATCAAAAGCAAGCACTTGGCCTGAGTACTTGAATATCTCTACATTAGGCAGATCAAAGGAACAAGCCATGTAACGAGAGAATTCACAGTTCTCAAATTCAAATTCCTTGATATCTCCGGCTATGTTGTTGATANATTGCACCACGCACGTAAAGCTCCACTCTTTCTAGTACAGGCCCATGCGCACGACCGGGACAACGCCCACGTCCCAACTGAATCAAAATCTTCAAAACATTTAGCTCTCTAAAGCAACCACTGAAGTTCCTCACGACCACGACCTTAAGTGTCTTAGGAAGATTCTCATAAGTAAGATTTTTTTTCCAATATGAACGTGGACCGACGCCACAATATGACTTAGCGTACTGCAATATATCAAAACGACAAATTATGACTTTTAGGGAAAATCATACATATATAGAAAATATAACTATTGTTCTCAAGTTCCCATTTATAGTAGTCTTACCGAGTAAAAGCTTCGAACTAGGATATCCAAAGTTAACGTTTCCAGGTTAGGGCAATTATCGAGGAGGAGCGTAATTCCTTTAAACTCCATGACATGCAACCTTGTTCTCAGCACCAAATGTTGTGTTTCCATAGGACGAAGTAAAGAAGACGGATCATCACATTCTTGGATAGCCTTCAAAAAGAAAAACACATCCATGCACTTACTAGATAAACATAACTGTCAACTAACCGTCTTTATATCCATCAATTACAATGCAATAGCTTATAAGGTAAAGATACTACACATACTAGCTACTATATTAGCTACTACTACATATTCCTTTTATCCACTAGGATATTAAAAACTTTCATAGGGAGAATCGTTATATTTTTGAAACTAACCTATATCCCCTAGTAAAATACTTTGCTCAGTTCTCATTCTCAAAGATATGTTAATAACGTGAAAATGTAATGTAAATAAGTTAAGAGTTAAATATATACCTGAAGGAGAAAAGGGCATACACTTAAGGTCCTCGCACCTCGAAGACTGTTAAGGAAGCCCGAAAGCATAGTTCCCTCTAATTTGGTTCTTTCATTGGGTTCTTCGTAGTCGTCCTCTGCCTCAAAATCTAAATAAACTTCTTTGAACTTATTCATTTTCTTGACATCAAAAGCAAGCACTTGGCCTGAGTACTTGAATATCTCCACATTAGGCAGATCAAAGGAACAAGCCATGTAAAGAGAGAATTCACAGTTCTCAAATTCAAATTCCTTGATATCTCCGGCTATGTTGTTGATAACAACACCCCAACAATAACTAAAACTTAGACTCTTGAGCGTAGGAGAGGTTAATATCAAAGACTCGGCCCCTGTGAGTTCGATCCAACCTATAGAGAGCTTTCTAAGCGATCCAGAGTTTGTGAATTTCGAGGGGTCAAACCCGCACGAATATATCTTCAGCGATTCGAGGGTTCTTGAATTGTAAACGCTTGCTGGTAAATGCACATAAACCTTGTAATACCTCGACGCATCGGTAGTGACTGACCAATAAAAGTCTGTGAAATCAAGAACTAGGTTCTTGACTTTTCTTGCGACTGCGAATTCGATCAGGGACTCCATCTCTGCCGCAAATCCCCATGGAACAGAGAACTTAATCTCGAAGGTTTCCATGCAGTAACCCTGATATCGAGAGACCCATTGACACATATAGTTAACAAACGAAATCCTTTTGGATCTTTTGTCGGAGACAGAGCGGTCCACGTACTCGGACTCCTCGAAAGAAATGTTTCTTGTCTCACGACAGAGATACCTCCACCTCTTAGAGAGTAAACTTGTCCTTAAACATTCCTTAAACGACAAACAAGAGATGATCAGAATCAGAAGTACATCCGGTAGATTGGATAATGCGTCTAGTTCGATACTTGAAGCCATTCTCTTTGAAGTCATCTCTTCCAATCGAAATCCTGCTATGGATAAAACAAAAATGGTCAGTGAATTGAAGCTATCTCCTTTGCATTTACAGTTTCAATAAACATTTCCGAATCTAATGCACTAAAAAAAGACATCTTTATTTATAACTTATAAAAAGGAATAACAATGCAGAAATACAATAAGAATACATTTGTCTTATAACTAATAAAATAAAAACAGAGGTCTCAACAGTCAACGTATAAGTTACATTACAATACTGGTACACAAATTATTTTACCTCTGTTTCAAAAACATAATTAAAAAACAAAAAAACTATTGAAAACTTTAACTACTCTTTTTTTGTGGAAAAAAACTATAACTACTCACTTGGCAGAATTTTCTAATTAAACTTTTGTTTTTCTTCTCACAAATATCAATATAAGTTTATTTTTTATTTTTCTACAAAATCTGGCTATGAAATTCCTTGTAAACGATTTCTACAAAATATGCTACATATCCGTAATTGATATGACATTTTTATCATTCAAATTCAGTGGACGCAGATGGTGGAGCAAGAAAAACACTAAAGTAAAATCCTTCAAATGTAAATGCAGCACATAGATCTCATAATATTTTAAGCAAAAATAAAATATTATAACAAAGATAAATAACAAAGATTTTTTAAAAATAAAATCAAAGAAGAACTCATGCACCTGAAAACTTTGTCTTCTTCCGGTTATGCCTGTTTAAGACCTCAAGATTTCTTTTTCTTCTTTCTTTAAAACGTATTTTTGAAGGGTTTTTTTTTTCTTCTCTTTTTATCAATATGTAATTTTGTAATTATGATAAGTCATAGTCATATAGTGAATGTCGTAAATGNTTCGACGCATCGGTAGTGACTGACCAATAAAATTCTGTGAAATCAAGAACTAGGTTCTTGACTTGTCTTGAGACTGCGAATTCGATCAGGGACTCCATCTCTGCCGCAAATCCCCATGGAACAGAGAACTTAATCTCGAAGGTTTCCATGCAGTAACCCTGATATCGAGAGACCCATTGACACATATAGTTAACAAACGAAATCCTTTTGGATCTTTTGTCGGAGACAGAGCGGTCCACGTACTCGGACTCCTCGAAAGAAATGTTTCTTGTCTCACGACAGAGATACCTCCACCTCTTAGAGAGTAAACTTGTCCTTAAACATTCCTTGAACGACAAACAAGAGATGATCAGAATCAGAAGTACATCCGGTAGATTGGATAATGCGTCTAGTTCGATACTTGAAGCCATTCTCTTTGAAGTCATCTCTTCCAATCGAAATCCTGCTATGGATAAAACAAAAATGGTCAGTGAATTGAAGCTATCTCCTTTGCATTTACAGTTTCAATAAACATTTCCGAATCTAATGCACTAAAAAAAGACATCTTTATTTATAACTTATAAAAAGGAATAACAATGCAGAAATACAATAAGAATACATTTGTCTTATAACTAATAAAATAAAAACAGAGGTCTCAACAGTCAACGTATAAGTTACATTACAATACTGGTACACAAATTATTTTACCTCTGTTTCAAAAACATAATTAAAAAACAAAAAAACTATTGAAAACTTTAACTACTCTTTTTTTGTGGAAAAAAACTATAACTACTCACTTGGCAGAATTTTCTAATTAAACTTTTGTTTTTCTTCTCACAAATATCAATATAAGTTTATTTTTTATTTTTCTACAAAATCTGGCTATGAAATTCCTTGTAAACGATTTCTACAAAATATGCTACATATCCGTAATTGATATGACATTTTTATCATTCAAATTCAGTGGACGCAGATGGTGGAGCAAGAAAAACACTAAAGTAAAATCCTTCAAATGTAAATGCAGCACATAGATCTCATAATATTTTAAGCAAAAATAAAATATTATAACAAAGATAAATAACAAAGATTTTTTAAAAATAAAATCAAAGAAGAACTCATGCACCTGAAAACTTTGTCTTCTTCCGGTTATGCCTGTTTAAGACCTCAAGATTTCTTTTTCTTCTTTCTTTAAAACGTATTTTTGAAGGGTTTTTTTTTTCTTCTCTTTTTATCAATATGTAATTTTGTAATTATGATAAGTCATAGTCATATAGTGAATGTCGTAAATGTTTTAAAAGGGAAGAAATATAGGTACATGAATATGCTACTGTAAAATATAAGGGTAGGTGATGGCTATTTGGCTCACTTGGATATATATTTCAAATCATGTGTTAACATCTTATCTCATTTTTTGAAATTTGAATTACAGCAAACAAATTATTTGTTAAGAAAAAAATCTCATTTGGTTAAAATCTCATCCTAAATTCAATGAAAGTCAAAAGGCTTAATTTTGTTAACTTATTTGCTTTTTTTTTTTTTTCTTTTTGGTAGAAAATCTTATTGGTATTACTAAAGATGCATTTTTATTGATTATATACATCTTTTTGTGGTCAGAAAATGTGGCCAACTTTTATTTATAAAAAAAATATATAAAAGACCTTACTCTGAAGGATAATTTAAAGAAATATATATTATGAGATTCTTCGATAATTTTGTTCAAGTGAACCAATGGCCATCACCTACCCTTATCTTTTACACTAGCATATCATTAACCTAAATTGCTCTTCCTTTTAAAACATGTACCAACTAAAATAACAGTGAAGTTCTTTCTCGTTATTTTAACGGTTTTCGAGAAACAAAACATATGGTTTTGAAAAGAAAAAAAAAATTGGATAATCTTAATGTTCTGTCATTTGATTCACACGGTAAAGCAACGTTTCATAAACGAGTAGAGCAAGGCCCTTTCATCATCCCACCAATCCATTTGCCACGTAAATCTCAATTCTCAATATACTTTCCAACACAGTAGAGCAAGACCCTTCATGCGGTGGGATACACAACATTTGGTACTGAAAACGAAGATGCTTAGCATATAAAAGGATCCTCAGCATTTTTGAATCACCTTCAGTTAGCATTCGGGTACCCTTTCGGGTTTTGGGTCGAGTATTTCGGGTTTTCGGGTTTAGAAACATAAGACCCATTCAGATATTTTAGATTTCGGGTCGGGTTCGGGTAAACACCCATCGGGTTTAAGTATTTTCGGGTTTCACCCAAAGTCTCAAATTATATTTCGAGTTCGGATCGGATTTGTAATTTTTTAATCCAAACCAAAATAAAAGATCCCTAAATCAATCCAAATTCATTAAAAATGATTATAATCATAAATAAATAAAAAAAATCAAAGTTATCAAACCAAATTGAATTCATTAAAAGAAAAGGACAATTCTAAATAACAAAATATCAAATTCACAAACCGATAATTTTTGACTTCTTACAACATCAAATTCAAAATTAAAACTATATAATCTATCTAAATTAACATATAAAAATTGACATATTTAAAAATGAAAACTAATTTATCTAGTAAGTTGTAATAATGATTATAAAATTATTTGCAAAACTTGTAAATTAACTCAACCTATTGTTAAATATATATAACTTTGGATAGTTTCGGGTATTTGTTCGGGTGTTCGGATATATCTAATCGGGTTCGGGTATCAATTTCATTTATAAAAAGCATCCAATTGGATATTTTTAAAGTTCGGATTCGGGTTCGGATCGGGTATTTTTAATCGGGTTCGGGTTAAATTTTCGGGTTCGGATATTTTGCCCAGCCCTACCTTCAGTGCATACATGTTCCGACCAATAATAATTTTTAACAATCTATCATCTATGCCATATACTAACTGAAAAAAAAAGTGCTCTAAGGGTCTAGGGTTAGAGTCAAGAATACAGGTAGGTGATGTTTTTTGGGGCTCATTTAGATATGTTTTTTCTCTCTTTCAAAATCATGTATTAAAATACTCTTTTTCATTTTCGGAGTCATCCCAACTTTTTTTCGTTTTGGTAAAAGTCTTATTTGGCTAAAATCATATGTTCTGATTTAGAAGCTTCAGATGTTAAAAAAGCCCCAAAAGCAGCTGACTAGTCCCTAAGATTTAAAATTTGTCACTAGATGTCATCTTTTCCACTCAGCGTTTCAGCAATCTTTTATAGACTAAGTAGGTCTTGGCTTTTGGATATCCGATCGAGTTCAGATATGGTATTTCGGTAAGGGGGTTCTAGACACATTCGGATATTTTTAGTATTCGGATCGAGTTTCGAATATACACCCATCGGGTTCAGGTATCCGAACTTAATCCAAAATTAAACAAAACCAAACTCAATGCCATTCATTCAATCCAAAATTAAACAAAACCGAACACAAAAAAAAAAACCAATGTTCAAACTTCAAACCACAAACAAACATCTCCATGTCTTAACAAACCAAGTACTAAAGAAACAACAAAGTAAACAAGTTTTCCAAATGAAACACCAAGTGAAAAACTAGCTGACACACCAAGTGATTGTAACACCAATTGCACCAAGTGAAACACCAAAACAACAAAACACCAAAGTCGATAGTTCTTGTCCTCTTGATGATTAATTCATATGAAAATAAGAAGCATATTAGACGATCATGAATAGAGTAAAAGAGTAAGAGACAGAAAATCCATTGAACTTATTTACCTTGTAACTGTAGCGGAGACCTGAGTGTGAATGTAGAACTCTGAAAACAAAAGAATTGGATCAGTTAACATAAAGTATAAGAGAGGCAATAACAAAAAAACGACAAGATATACAAAACTTTTCCAAGTCTATCTTCATATTCCACTTCTGCAAGTATTTTTGCATTTGTAAGCACTTTTGATTCAATTACAATGTGGACCATGAACAGGACGACTACAAAGTTTGGGGAATTTTTGACATATACGGGTGACTCGATCGACAGGAATGCGGGCACTAGGATGGTAAATCTCTTCTGCACCTGCACCACCCAAACAGCATTACATTATGTATTACATGAGTCAATGTTTGATCATTTTAGTGCTCATTTGTTTATTTATATACGGATTAGTTCCAAAACTCAAACCAAAATCAGGATCAAACACAACTACAAAAATAATAAAAACCTAACTAATTAACGTAAAATGATACTAATTAATGACCTCGGAACATCTAAAAGACCAAAAGACTCACTTTGTTTCTTGGCTTCCTCTTGTGCGCCAAGGGCTTTATCCATATGCGGAAACACAAGAAGAAGAAGGAGACAGAAAACCATTGAAGAGACCATATATAGAAGATGTCATCTTAAACCCTTATCTTTTTACACCAGTGTATATAATCATGGTTTTCCATAATTGAGGGTAAAAAAAAACCAAGGATATACATCCATCGGGTTCGGGTTGGATTCCGGTAGCCAAACTTAATCCAAAATTAAACAAAACCAAACTCAATGCCATTCATTCAATCCAAAATTAAACAAAACCAAGCACAAAAAGAGACCAATGTTCAAAATTCAAACCACAAACAAACCAAGTACTAAAGAAACAACAAAGTAAACAAGTTTTCCAAGTGAAACACCAAGTGAATAACTAGCCGAGACACCAAGTGATTGTAACACCAATTACACCAAGTGAAAAACCAAGACAACAAAACACCAAAGCCGATAGTTTTTGTCCTCTTGATGATGAATTCATATGAAAATAAGAAGCATATTAGACGATTATGAATAGAGTAAAAGAGTAAGAGACAGATAATACATTAAACTTATTTACCTTGTAGTTGTAGTCGAGACCTGAGTGTGGTTTACTCTTCAATGAAGAACTCTGAAAACAAAAGAATTGTATGAGTTAACATAAAGTAAGAGGCAATAACAAAAAAACAACAAGATATACAAAAATTTTCAAGTTTATCTTCATATTCCACTTCCGCAAGTATTTGTGCATTTGTAAGCATTTTTGATTCATTTGCAATGTCTTGTTTCATCCACTGCTCAGTACACATCAAAACTTCAACCATATAGGGAGTTAGGCAACTTCTATGTGGTTCTATTACCCTACAACTTGTGCTAAAATCACTTTCAAATGCTACAGATGACACTTGCATAACAAAGACATCAAGAGCCATTTGTGATAAAATACGGTACTTGCCACAGTTGAGTTTCCACCAAGAAAGAACATCATAGTCAGTGCCCATCATCACATTCGGATTCTCAACAGCCTCTTTCAGATATGTATTGGAAACGGCCAAAATCAACTCTAACTATTTGTGAAACGCTTATTTATACCTGGATTTTTATACCCAGCATAAATAAACCTAAATCATCCAAAATTTCAAATTTTATCCCTCAACTATGTAAAATAATGCCAATTTCAACATCAGTTTTAACTGTGTTAATTAGCCAGTTAACGACGCTGAGTTAGACGACACCGTGGCATATAGGTCTAGGCATTCGGTTAACCGTTTGGTTTCAGTTCGGTTATGTTTGGTTAGCTTGGATATAGTAATATAATAACCATTTAGGTATTTTAGAAATTTTGGTTCGGCTCGGTTTTGGTTCGGTTAGTTGAATGGATAACCATAACTACCATAAATTATATTGAAATTAACCAAAATAAACCTAATATAACCAAAGATAACCGAATATAGCCAAAATTAACCAAAAATACATTATAAAAATATAAAAGGGGGAAAAATATTGATCCGATTTTACAAAATAGTATTTAACTTTGTAAATTCAAAATAATAACATTTAAATATATTAATTATTTAAAGTATTTAATTGTTTTGAATGTAGAAATAATTAATATTTTAAGTTTATTTTATAGTTTTGCATAATATTAAGTATATTATTTTGGGTATATTCTAGGTTTTTGGATATTTTGGTTAACCATTTAATTGTCAGTTCGGTTTGGTTTGGTTTGGTTTGGTTTCGGTTAGTTTGGATATAGGATTTTACTAACCATTCAGTTATTTGAGAACTTTGGTTCGGTTTCGGTTTGATTTTTTTTTGTTTGGTTTGGTCGGTTATTTAGTTAATGGTTATTTTACCCAGCCCTGGCATACATGTGGCCAAAAAAATTAATACGACGTCGTATTGGTTGCAAGATAATGAAAAATACTATAAGCAAAGACTACCATAATGATTCCCAAACCACTCGGCCATATTGATTTATTACCTTGTAAAGAAAAACGCTTTATATATCCTATTAGATATTCACCTGCAGTATACCGCGAGGCTATTTTTTTAATAAAAAGTATAATTTGTTTTATAGATTAACTATATATATAACTAATGTTTAATTTGTATTTTTTAAAATGTACAACCTTACAAATATAGATATATTAGTTAGTATAGAAATTAGAAAGTATTTTGTTTGAAGTTTATTATTTTATATTATAGTATAACATACAATTAAATAAGTAGTGATTTATAGAAAGAATATACTGTGTTTTTTTTTTCTGATTTACAGATAGTAGTATTTTTATTATTTTAATTTGTTTAGATATATGTACAGGATAATGTTGTATTTGAGTTTTGTATGTTTTATATATAAAGAATCAGTTAACTTTACTATATATAGTTTTGTTGTATATAATTTGTTTAGGAAATGTTCCTGTGGAGAAAATATTGTTTTGTAAAATTCGAAACTTAATATTAATTAAATTTATTTTAAACTTAATATATAATGTTAAATGGAGTGGTTCCTATTGTTTTGGAAATTTTATTAAGATGAGAAATCTTGTTTCCAAAAATTGAAATTAAATATTATTAAATTAAATAAAAAATAAATTAATATATAATGCTAATGACATGCTTGTAAATAGGTTTCAACTCCATGATTTATTTGTTAAATGTCTCCAAAAATGTATATATAGATTTTATTTTATCCGTTCTTCTTCTTTTCCCCTTTTTTGTTTCCCATGGGAACGGAGACAACTCGGAAAAGAAAACTCTGGAATCCAAAAATCAAATCGGAAAAGAAAACAAAGTTGAAAATATCGATTTGATTCGTATTTTGGGAGATATGCAGAGAGGAGAGACGGAGATGACAAGTCCAAATTATTGCTTTATATCTAGATATAGTTAATATGTTATCCCTTTGTTAAAAAAAAAAATTAATATGTTATCCAATAAAACACAATAAGTCGATGTGTCCGAGTCGTTAGGTTAGAAAAATTGGTTGCTGTCAACCCGAGATCAAACCCTACTACAAGTGATTTTTTGCATTATTTTGCAACCAATACGGCGTCGTATTGAACTATCTTGTCATGTGTATGCCATGGTGTAGTCTGATTCAGCACCGTTAACTGGCTAATTAACACCATTTAAATAGATGTTGAAATTGGCCAATTTTACATAGTTGAAGTATAAAATTTGAATTTTTGGATGATTTAGGTTAATTTATGCAGGGTACTAAAATCCAGGTATGAATAAGCGTTTCACAAATAGTTAGGAGATGTATTCAACTCATCATTTGTTTCTTTAACTCCAATCTCATTTAACAATACTTTGTCCCTTTTATCAACTGTAAAAAACCGAGAAGAACTTCACTCACATCCGACTGAGATGACTGAGAAGGCTGAGATTTAGCATACCTTTCACTATACTGCTTGAACATATCAACTAGAAGATTATAAACCTTGTCATACATCTCTTTAGTTGTATGAGTCTGCTCACCATACAACTCAGCAAAACAAACCTTTGCAAAATGCAGCGTCTTACTAGGATCAAACACAGTCGTTATATTCAACATTGTATTGATATTACTAATATAATCCTAATACTTATCAAACTTCTTATACATTTCCTCAATCTTTTTCTTCAACTCAGAATCATAACTAGAACACAACATGCCAAGAGTTGTTGAAATGTTGACTATCTCTCCATAACACTTATGCGCATCCAGTCTAGTGCAAGCCGAGACAATCAATGTTGAATTGTAAAAAATCTCCAGAAACTTGTCTAACCTTTCAATAGAACGCCAATCATTCAAGTTAGGAGGTCAAATTCTCTTTCTTCCATTATCAATCTCCAAGAATTGATCATTGTATAACTTGTCTTTTGTCTCTATCTTATCAAATGCTACCCTATACTTAATTGCCCTCTGCAACATCAAATATGTCGAATTTCACCTACTTCTGACATCCAAAGGCAAACTACCGCCTGTCATCCTAACGGAATCTATCTTCTGGTCAAATGTGTTTTGCCTATTTCTGTCGGATCTAAAATTGTATGAGATAGAATTCCTGATTGCAACTACATTATCATCTACTTCAGCCAACCTATCTCTCACAATCAAATTAATGATATGACCAGCCCATCTCACATGCATAAACTCTCCTTTCATAACCAAAGACTCATCAGACACAAGAGAGAAAGCAGTCTCAAACTTACTCAAAGCATTTGTATTTGCGGTTGCATTGTCAACTGTCACAGAGAATACCTTCTCTATACCCCACTCAGCTAAGCAATCAAGTCGCCCTGGGCGTTCGGCGATCTCGGGTTAATCGGGTCGGGTTATTCGGTTTTGGGAAAATTTGGTTTTTGAAAATTCATGCCGAATTGAGCCGAATTTAAATTCGGTTCGGGTCAAACGGTACACGGGTTATTCGGGTCGGTTATCACATTTTAAATCAATTCCGAATTCAAACCGACTGTTTTTTTTATTCGGTTAATTTGAACCGAATAAACGAAAAACAAGATAAATGGGCTTAAATCAACAAATAAAAATTTACACAGACCTAAAATATAGGCCAAGACCAAGTAAATGGATCTGAAAACAAGTCCAATTACAAGCCCAAATATACAGATCCATCAAATATTAGGGTTTTCGAGAATGAGCTGTGGTTGCGGCCAACTATGACGGCGATGTGAGACGGTGAAGATGTACGGTTCTTGGGCGTCCACTTTTTCACCTGACATCATCAACACCAAATGAGAATCGATTAGATAAACCAGTGAAAGTAAATCACCAAACAGCAAAAAAAACAATAGTTAAGATCTTACAACAACGAGGAAGACAAACATCAACACTAGTACCCTAAAAAAGTAACAAACCCAGAAGAACAATAGATAATCTTTGATTTTGATGTTGAAACTCTAACCCTATAATTCTCCAAATCTAATCAGAAGTTATAAAGATATAGGAAGAACTTACATAGTAAAGAATCAAACATAGAATTAAAAAGAAAGAAGAAGAGCTTACCTATATAAGATCGAAAAAGTGTTGAATGGATGGAGTTTTTGGATCTGAGGACTCGCAAGTCGCAAGAGGCAGCCAAAGAAGACAAACAAAACATATTAGGGTTAATGGGTTATGTTATTAGCCTTATATATGGCTGCAGAATCTCGGTTTAGGTATAACCGATCGGTTCCGATTACTGAACCGAACCGAACCGAAATCTGATTACCAAAATCAATTGCGCCGAATGGTTACACTGAATCTCTTCGGTTTGTGCCGATAACCAAAAATGTCGGGTTGTTCGGTTCGGTTTGATCGGTTTCTACCAAACACCCATGGCGACAATCAAGAAGAGTAGCTGCAATTGTTTTCCCTTTGTGGTGTGTCACATACTTGAATTCTATTATAAGTTTCTTTAACCGCCAATGTGAATCAATGTAATGTGCTGTTATAACCATATAACTTGCACCTACGAATATCAATCAGTATTAAGACAAAATATAATTGAACTCAAGAATGAACTTAAGAGCATATGACATTACCTGTCACATCGCTAACCCAAATATATGTTGTATGTAAGACTCTTAGCAATGAATCATTTCCTCATAGTAGATTTTCTCTGAACAAACATATCAATAATGCTCCTCTTGTCAGTCCTTCTGGAGTGAAGTTTATATAGATTCACCTACATGCATATACATATATAAACATATTAGTACTAGTTTAACAATGAAATCTAAATATGTGTAGTTAAAGGAACAAACAAAAGAAAACATATAGACATACCTTGTTACAGAAATGTCTCCAGGCCATACTTTCAAGAAAATCCAATAGCAACTCTCCTGTCACAAGAGTTGCTAAAACAGAAACTATTACCATCAATCATGCAAAAAAAAAAACCATCATTGAAGCTAAAACAGAACCTATTGGCATATCTGTAACGCCCCGAACCGTCCTATGCCCCGGACGAGGACACGGACAGCCCGCAGAACGTTATATATGGGAGATCGCACCCGGTGGTCCGGCCGAGGGACGGAAGCTGCAGCTTCCCGACCAGTCCTCCTGGACGCGACTCCGCCCGCGGTCGAGTTTTGCTTAGGCTTTGCAACCCTCGCGGTCCTGGCGCGTTGTGTTGGCCCGGACAAGGCCAATTGTATCGGATGAAACTTGCCATGTTTCCCCAAAACCGATTATAGTATTTTAATAAATTATTACATTGAAAAATAAGTTATCAAAGCCATATAAATAAATAGTCGGATATTTTCATAGAATACATCTTAGGAAAATATAGGGTTTACAAAAACACAGAAAGCAATCCCTATCTGGTACCCTAACGTGTGCTCCGGCTCTACACACAACCTAAGCTCCCTGCACAACAAGAAACTACAACATGAGTAATCTAAGATTACTCAGTGAGCCTGGGTACCCCTTCCCTAAACATGCAGTCTACTTTTCCCCACCCCGACTACCCCAACAAGGAAGGAAACAAGCAAGGCAAGCTATCAAAGCTACACAACAGAAAAAATAGTGGAAGCAAATAACAAACAGGTAAGAAAAGAGGGTTAGTTCAAACAAGACTTGACTCGATTAACCTGGACTCTTTACTCCTACGCGACGAACAAAGACGACTAGAATACAACAAGGGTAACTTGAATACTCTAGACTCTTTTGCCTAAACAACACAAGACGACTAGAATAATCAAGGATTACTCGACTACCCTAGACTCTTCACCTATGGGCCCTCGATAATCTGTTCCGTTCCTTACCTCTGCCCATGCGGAAACCACAAAGGTAACCCCCATGAGCCATCCAATGCTACGACATCAAGTAGCTGTCGCTCTAGTAGCTAGCTAGACGCGACGTTGTCCCGTGTAAATGGTCGTTGAGAACTTCCTACAAGACAACCTTTCAACATTTGGAACAGAAGATCGACTACTCTATCCTAGCTACGACTCAAGAAAGATAACGAATATAATTCAAGAGACTACCTAAAATAAGTACTAACTTCTAAGAGTAAAAACGCAAAGAATTTAGTACTAAAGCTAGCAATTCAAGCAAGATAAATCAAGCATAACAAGCAAGAAATCAAGAAAGAAAAATCACACAACAATCAACAGGAAACAAGAATAATAATTCAATCAACCTAGTTTGTTCTACATGCATGCAACCATTTTAATCCGATTATTAAGCAAGAAATATTGCAAGTAAAAATACACTAATTTAATTATGCATGCAAGTCCATGGTCCAAATTTTAAGCAAGCCAAATTGCTAAAAAATGCATCAGTTCATCATGAAAATAAGCAGTTCCATTCTCATCAATTCTCAACATGCATGGTGATACCTAGCATAATTCTATGTGATTAACATGAATCATACCAATTTATGCATGCAACATTTAACTGATCCTACCATGATCCTAGTCTAAATGCAACACACAATGGGTATGTACATTGTCCATAGGAACCATGCAGCACCCCACACAAAACTGCCACAAAACTCACCACAGGACTCACAATGATTCAGCAGATTGATGATCGGACTTCACGGTACCACGGATCAAACAACTTCCTGTTTGCGTCAAACTGCGTCCGACTGCGTCTCTGAACTACGTCCGACTGCATCTCTGATTTGCGTCTTTGACAGCGTCCATCAGCGTCTACGAACAGCGTCTCTGCTCGACCCGAACAGCGTCTCCGACAGCGTCCAACTCCGGTCTCCCTCTCCGTTTTTGAGAGAGTGAACACTTAGAGAGAATTTCAAGTTTTTCTTTGAGTTGAGAATGTCGAAAGTGAGAAGGGAGAGCTTCATTATATAGAGGTTTTTGGGCGGTGCTACTCGCCAGTGCATGGCGAGCACACGTTTGCTTTCTCTTCCACTACTTTTGGGCAACACTTGGCGCACAAGCCACTCTAGATCAAGAGAATCTCTCCTTTTATCTTGCATGTATAGGGATTGGCTGATGGAGAAAAGAGAATCTCTTTTTGTCTCTAACTTTTGGTGCATGAACTCCCATTGGCCAACTTCCTTAAGATACAATGAATATGTCTCCTTTTTGTGTCTTCAACAACACAATGATTACTCCTCAAAGTCTCAAGAAATTCCATTGGTTGATTCAAGAGAAATATAAGATTTTCTCTTTTGCGCCGCAAGACAAACGCTCCGCAAAATCCGGAACGCTGTCGGCTCTCGGCACTACGTCCGTCGATCGTCCGTTACATCCGAAATTTCTCGGTCTCGTCCATAGTTTCTTGGCAGTACCGCAACTTCTTTGTTATTACCGCAACTTATTGGCAGTACCGCAACTTCTTTGTCATTACCACAACTTATTGGCAGTACCGCAACTTCTTTGGCAGTACCACAATTTCTTCGGCAGTACCGCAATTTCTCAGCAGTACCGCAACTTTTTGGCAGTACTGCAACTTCTTTGGCAGTACCGCAATTTCTTGGCAGTACCGCAACTTCTTCGGCAGTACCGTAATTTTTCGGCACTACCGCAATTTTCTCGGCAGTCATCGGTCTTTACCGCGTATGCTCGGTCTTTTACCGTCTTCATTCCGCATGCATTCGCCTACTCGGTCCGTGCCGCCTCCGCCCGTATACGTCCAATATGCCCGTACCGTCTCCGACCATTTACGTCCGTCCGTACCGTCCCCGTCCGTGTACATCTGTCCTGATCGTACCTTGACCTTTTCGTGATTTTTGACCTGGCCATTCATTCTTCTTATTTTTCTCCTCTCCTTCTTGCTGAGTCTTTTCTGGGTCTTTTTCTTCAAAATTTTAATTTGGATTTTTACTCTTAGTGAGGGTCATTACATTCTCCCCCTTTATTAGAATTCGTCCTCGAATTCTAAATTCTCCTCCTCCTTTCGATATGGTGCTGATGCCTCTTGTCATCTGCGTCTTCATCTTACTGCCACCGTTATCACCGATACTTTGCTACTCCGCTGTGATGATATTGAATAAATGTGAGCTTCCTCTCCTTTCCTTGGTTTTTGAGAATCTCCTCGACTTGATTCTTCTCTTTCTTCAGCTTTTCTTGACTTCTTTTCTTTATCGTGCGATTCGGTTTACTTCAATGTCTTGGTAGGTTTATCTTGCGATGTCGCATCCTCTGAATCTTGGCTCCACACTCCAAATAGTTTTACTTCTTCGACTCCCTTCGATTTCGTACTCCATACGACTTAACTTCTCCGGTTCCTTTAGTTTCTACATCCTTGTCCGATAAATTGTCTCCGTCGGTCTACTTGATCTCCGTCTCCTCATTTTATAACCTCCATGTCCTTGATTTTTATCTTGGACTCGATCAAATGATCTTGGTTAAAGTCAACGACTTCTTCTTCTTCATCGTTTGTCTCCATCTCCGAGCTTCTTGGTCATCCTCCAGACTTTGGCTAACTTCTTCGTCCACCTACTAGCTTGGTCCGATGGAACCTCACTAATTTTGCCACTTAGCATGAATTTGCTTTATCTTCTTCGCCACCCATCATTTTCTTGCACCCTCTTTGTCCGCACTTAGTTGATTTCTTTGGCCATGCACTATCTTCTTTGTGCTTTCTTGATCGCACTTTCTTAGTTTTTCTTCTTAGTTCGCTTTGCCATTTTTGGTTGATTTGCAACGCTACTTTTTGTTTGGTCTTGCCCATTTTGATTTATTTTCTCTAAGGATTTGCCCTAATCGTTTTTATTACTGCTCTCTCTTGCACTCTCTCAACTGAATTGTATCGTCCCTCCTCGGTTGAATCTTCTTCGAACATCTTCACTTGTCTGATCGCGCTTTGTGGTGTCTTACGTGAATCCTCAATCAATCATGCTAATCCATTGCAAGTTAATTAATAAAAATTAACTATGCAAACCTACAAGATGCTAAAGCAATCAATGTAAGCAATTAAACAAGCAAAGATTAGCAAGCAACAAACAAACAAGTAGATAACCGCGGCTAGGAAATTAACACAAGTATTTTACACCCAAAAGGGAAAATAAATGAGTTCTTCCTTCACCTAGCCTTCTACTACTCAGGGTTTGGATCTGCCTAGACAAGATACACAACTAAGGTTAACTCTAGCGGTTTAAACAAAAAGAAAAACCTATCCGACCCTTACACTTAGCCCCAAAAGAAAACTTCCCTTTTCCCCAAACATCCTATTGGTTTTGGCGGCTCCTACACTCCTCTCAAGTGCACACACACATCCTAGTTAGTTCCTCAGGTTGCGGTTCAGCGAGAGACTCGGTTGAGGCAGGGGCAGCAGACGATGAAGTTCCGGCTTGGTTCAACTGGTTCTCGGCTTGAACATCCTGACCTGACGGGTCCTCTCCTGTACGCACGGCTTGGTCTAACGGATTCACCTCCGCTTGGACAACTTGGTTTGGACAGCGATAAGCAAAGTGTTCACGCACTCCACAGTAAATGCACACGACATTCTTCGGAGATAACAATTGTGGGAGCGTCGTCCTCCAACAGTCCTTGGTTCGGTGTCCTAGTCCCTCACACACGTCATAGTAGTAACTGTTCCTAATTTGAACGCGGTCTGAGTAAGTCATCCTCTTCCGAGCTGTAGCTCTGGTCCTCAGATGGCCTCTCGGCTGCGTAGTCACGGTCTACGCTCCATGGTCAACTGTCCTTGGTTCAAATCTTACATAATCTCGGTTCAGTCTCCTTGCTTCGTCCATCTTGCTGGTCATCTCCATAATCGGGTCTCTTGGTACTTCCTCCATCTCCCTTAAGCGGTTTAGCGTCTCTCATTACTTAGGTCCTACTCCAGCATCCTCGAATCCCACCTTCCATAACTCGGCAACTCTCCTTCCTCTTGATCGGTTTCTGGCTGTGGCAACACCATCCGCAGTGGTATGGCTCTAATCGGACTGATTTGCTCTGGTACAACTCGGTTGGAACTGCTTCGCTCATGTACATCTTGGTCTGAAAGGTCTTGCTCCGGCACAACTTGGTCTAATCTGCGTACTGGACTAACATTGTCCCTTGGCTCCATGGTTGGTTCGGCTCAGGTACTGGGTCTTGCGGCACATAGCCTTGGTTATTTCTCAGCTCGATCACTAGGTCGGTATGTCATCCTCATCGTCTGATGATATAATGATCACCTCCACATGTCCTTCCTCCTCCGATGTTGGCTCATAGGACTTTGAGTTTCCATCGCTTGAGTTCCGGTCTCTCTCGGTTTCCAGTACCACTCCATCACCACCAACTTCAGCAGCATCTTCCGGTGCCACTTCTTCACCACCATCTTCAGTTGTTGGATATACCTCGATCAAAAAGTTGAGAATTCTATCGATCGCCTTCGGTGTTCTCTCATATAGTCCACGACATTAGCGTCGTCAATCTGGTCTTCTACAAGGTCCAACAGCAAATGCTGCAATTTATCCGCGATTTTGGCATCTTCTTCCCCATGGTCTCCAACTGGAACAGTTTGAAAGTTTCCTTGCGCGTCCACCCTGAATTGGATACGACTTGGCTCTCCAATCTCCAACACGACTGTCTGATCATCCGGATCCACTTCCACCTCCTCCGATCCTTCTAGATATTCGGATGGATCGGTCTCAATAGACGGGTTTGCATCATTCTCGCCCAATAGTCCGTCTATACTCCAGGTATCTGGATCAATCGGCTCATGACTACTCTCGGATTCGGTCGACAAATAGCCGTTGTGATTCTCGTGATCCCCACGTCTTGGCCACTCTCCTCCTGAACCATCCCCATGTCTCGGTCACCCTCCTCCTGAACCATCCCTGCAACCTGATTCACCTGAAGACATCTAACACACACAAGGGTAGGTAAGTTGCTAGTAAATTCTAAGGTTTACACTCAAAACTAGACAACCAAACTACCGGAATCTAATTGGTTTTTGCAACGCATTTACTGGATAAAACTTTGAAAAGCACAAGTGCCCGCAGGTTCAAAACACCGCTCTGATACCACGCTTGTAACACCCGAACCATCCTATGCCCCGGACAAGGACACCGATAGCCCGCGGAACACTACGTATGGGAGATCGCACCCGGGTGGTCCGGCTAGTTCTCCTGGACGCTACTCCGTCGGCGGCCGAGGTTCGCTTAGGCTTTGCCACCCTCACGGTCCTAGCGCGTTGTGTTGGCCCGGAAAAGGCCAATTGTATCGGATGCAACTTGCCATGTTTCCCCAAAACCGATTATATTACTTTAATAAATTATTATGTCGAAAAATAAATTATCAAAGCAATATACATAAATAGTCGGATATTTTCATAGAATACATCTTAGGAAAATATAGGGTTTTACAAAAACACAGAAAGCAATCCCTATCTGGTACCCTAACGTTCCCCACCCCGACTACCCCAACAAGGAAGGAAACAAGCAAGGCAAGCAATCAAAGCTACGCAACATAACCAATAGCGGAAGCAACTAACAAACAGGCAAGCAAAGAGGGTTAGTTCAAGCAAGACTTGACTCGATTAACCTAGACTCTTTACTCCTATGCGACGAACAAAGACGACTAGAATACAACAAGGATAACTTGAATACTCTAGACTCTTTCGCCTAAACAACACAAGACGACTAGAATAATCAAGGATTACTCGACTACCCTAGACTCTTCACCTATGGGCCCTCGATAATCTGTTCCGTTCCTTATGTGACAACCCGTCCTGTGGACCCCACTAGCCCACCGCTAGCTGCCCCAACGGACCGTCTGTGGACCCTGCTAGCCCACTGCTAGCCGTCCCAACGGACTCCAAGCTGGCCCTGCAGGGCATCGATCCTAACCCCTCACTGGGCAAATGGAACTATTCATCCAAATCCACAGTAGGTTATTGGTGCGCCAGGCGTTCCTTGAACCCCGGTCCCCACCCTTTAACAACCTTCCCACAGGACAAGCTGTCACCAATTGATCTGCAGGTCAATTGGTGGCAACTTGTCTGTGGGAAGGTTGTTAAAGGGTGAGGGACCAGGGTTCGAGGAACGCCTGATNAAGCTGGCCCTGCAGGGCATCGATCCTAACCCCTCACTGGGCAAATGGAACTATTCATCCAAATCCACAGTAGGTTATTGGTGCGCCAGGCGTTCCTTGAACCCCGGTCCCCACCCTTTAACAACCTTCCCACAGGACAAGCTGTCACCAATTGATCTGCAGGTCAATTGGTGGCAACTTGTCTGTGGGAAGGTTGTTAAAGGTTGAGGGACCAGGGTTCGAGGAACGCCTGATGCACCAATTACCTACTGGTGGATTTGGATATCCACAATGATGGGTTAGGATCGATGCCCTGCAGGGCCAGCCTATGGGGGCAACTAGCAGTGAGGTTAGTGGGGTCCACGGACGAGTTGTCACACCTTACCTCTGCCCATGCGGAAACCACAAAGGTAACCCGCATGAGCCATCCAATGCTACGACATCAAGTAGCTATCGCTCTAGTAGCTAGCTAGACGCGACGTTGTCCCGTGTAAGTGGTCGTTGAGAACTTCCCACAAGACAACCTTTCAACATTTGGAACAGAAGATCGACTACTCTATCCTAGCTACGACTAAGGAAAGATAACAAATATAATTCAAGAGACTAGCTAAAGTAAGTACTAACTTCTAAGAGTAAAAACGCAAAGAATTTAGTACTAAAGCAAGCAATTCAAGCAAGATAAATCAAGCATAACAAGCAAGAAATCAAGCAAGAAAAATCACACAACAATCAACAGGAAATAAGAATAATAATTCAAGCAACCTAGATTGTTCTACATGCATGCAACCATATTAATCCGATTTTTAAGCAAGAAAATATTGC
Source organism: Camelina sativa (assembly GCF_000633955.1). Classification (NCBI taxonomy): domain Eukaryota; kingdom Viridiplantae; phylum Streptophyta; class Magnoliopsida; order Brassicales; family Brassicaceae; genus Camelina; species Camelina sativa. Next base: position 21,310,058 of record NC_025686.1, on the reverse strand, counting down.
AAGTAATAATCTACTAATTTAACTATTTATGCAAGTCCATGGTCCAAATTTTAAGCAAGCCAAATTGCTAAAAATACATCAAGTTCATCATGAAAATATGCAGTTCAATTCTCATCAATTCTCATCAATTCTCAACATGCATAGTGATTCCTTGCATAATTCTATGTGATTAACATGAATTCTAGCATGAATCCTACCAATTTATGCATGCAACATTTAACTAATCCTACCATGATCCTATTCTAAATGCAATACACAATGGGTACGTACATGGTCCATAGGAACCATGCAGCACTCCACACAAAACTACCACAGAACTCACCACAGGACTCACAGTGATTCAGCAGATTGATGATCGGACTTCACGGCACCACGGATCNCATATTGCAAGTAAAAATCCACCAATTTAATTATGCATGCAAGTCCATGGTCCAAATTTTAAGCAAGCCAAATTGCTAAAAAATGCATCAAGTTCATCATGAAAATATGCAGTTCAATTCTCATCAATTCTCATCAATTCTCAACATGCATAGTGATTCCTTGCATAATTCTATGTGATTAACATGAATTCTAGCATGAATCCTACCAATTTATGCATGCAACATTTAACTAATCCTACCATGATCCTAGTCTAAATGCAATACACAATGGGTACGTACATGGTCCATAGGAACCATGCAGCACTCCACACAAAACTACCACAGAACTCACCACAGGACTCACAGTGATTCAGCAGATTGATGATCGGACTTCACGGCACCACGGATCAGACAACTTCCTTTTCGAGTCAAACTGCGTCCGACTGCGTCTTTGAACTGCGTCTTTGACAGCGTCCAACAGCGTCTACGAACAACGTCTCTCCTCGATCCAAACAGCGTCTCCGACAGCGTCCAACTCCGGTCTCCCTCTCCATCTTTGAGAGAACGAACACTTAGAGAAAATTTTGAATTTTACAATTTGAGTTGAGAATGTCGAAAATGAGAAGGGAGAGCTTCATTATATAGAGGTTTTTGGGCGGTGCTACTCGCGAGTGCATGGCGAGCGCACATTTGCTTTTTCTTCCACTACTTTTGGGCAACACTTGGCGCGCAAGCCACTCTAGATCAAGAGAATCTCTCCTTTTCTCTTGCATATGTGCGGATTGGCTGATGGAGAAAAGAGAATCTCCTTTTGTCTCCAACTTTTGGTTCATGAACTCCCATTGGCCAACTTCCTTAAGATACAATGATTATGTCTCCTTTTTGGGTCTTCAACAACACAATGATTACTCCTCAAAGTCTCAAGAAAATCTATTGGTTGATTCAAGAGAAATAGAAGATTTTCTCTTTTGCACCGCAAAACAAACGCTCTGCAAAATCCGGAACGCTGTCGGCTCTCAGCACTGCGTCTGTCGATCGTCCGCTACATCCGCAATTTCTCGGTCTCGTCCGTATTTTCTCGGCAGTACCGCAACTTCTTTGTCAGTACCGCAACTTATCGGCAGTACCGCAACTTCTTCGGCAGTACCGCAACTTCTTCGGCAGTACCGCAACTTCTTCGGCAGTACCGCAATTTCTTTGGCAGTACCGCAACTTCTCGGCAGTACCGCAACTTCTCGGCAGTACCGCAACTTATTTGGTAGTACCGCAATTTCTCAGCAGTACCGCAACTTCTTCGGCAGTACCGTAATTTCTCGGCAGTACCGCAATTTTCTTGGCAGTCATCGGTCTTTACCGCGTACGCTCGGTCTTTTACTGTCTTCATTCCGCATGCGTCTGCCTACTCGGTCCGTGCCGCCTCCGCCCATATACGTCCAATATGCCCATACCGTCTCCGACCATTTACGTCCGTCCGTACCGTCCCCGTCCATGTACGTCTGTCCTGATCGTACCTTGGCCTTTTTGTGATTTTTGACCTGGCCATTCTTCTTCTTCGACTTCCTATCGAACTTAGCCTCTTGACCACCGACCATTGGCCATCTTTCTACTTGTTGATTTTTCTTCGGACTTCCCTTCAGTCGTTCTTCTTATTTTTCTCCTCTCCTTCCTGCTGAGTCTTTTCTGGGTCTTTTTCTCCAAAATTTTAATTTGGATTTTTACTCTTAGTGAGGGTCATTACAATATCAATCACGCTTTACTCAAAAATATAACTTCAAATAAAATATAAAGCTAAACTAAAATAGAACCAAATCAAAACAAACAAGTGAGGAACCTGTGATTTAAACAAGATACAACAAAAATTGAAGCGGAGGAGAAGTCGCAGACAAATACTGAAACAAGATACAACAAAAATTACCTGTGATTATCTCCAGGAAGTCGTAGACGGAGGAGAGGAGCTTAGGTTATCCAGCTTGATAAATGGTGACTGAATCAAGATAAATAGGGTTTATAGAACCTCGAAACTGGAAAACGAACCGGTGGTGATAGGTGAAAGCAAAAAAATGATTCACTTTTAGGGTTAGAGTTAGTAGGAGTAGAGTTATACAAAAGGGTTCTCGGATAATCAGGTTTGGATTGGATTTCGAATAATACCCGATCGGGTTTGGGTATCCGAAGTTCAAAAATCCTAGACCCATTCGAGGATTCTCCTTTATTGGATGCAGGTTCGGTTCAAGTTTTTCGGATCAGGTTTGGGTTCAGATTTTGGATCCAGGTATTTTCCCCAGGACTAAGACTAAGTAATTCAACAGCTGCATCAGCTTGTTTCTCTGCTTTAGTCAAAGGTGGTTGATGAAAAGCCTTGTTAATAAGAGCAAGAGAAAAATCATAAGAATGACCGCGTAATTATTTCTACTCCATCAGCTGAAGATTTGGCAGGAAGATTGGCATAGAAACTAAGCAATTACTTCTTTCACATAACAAGCTAAACATTCTACACTAGCTAGTATACCCATCCTTCTAATCAAATCTAGGTAACCCCATTCATACTTACCATTAAGATCCACAAGGTGTTCCTCTATAATTCCTCTAGAAACAAAAAATTTGTACCTTGTCTGAGCCATGGATGTTACAAAAACCTTTGAATCAAACCTTGATTTTGATTTTGGGCGAGTTGAGCTTGAATCCCCTGTTTTTATAGCTTTCTTTGGTGGTGCAAGACCAAGGCTCTTGTGAACTCTCTTCTTCCTAGCTATTCGTTCTATTTTCTCTTGAACCAAAACTTCTGTAGGTTCAATTTCTTCTTCCGAAAATTTAAATGCTGGTTCCTTCCCCTTCCGTGAACAATTCCTATATTTACCAACTTGATCAGCTGCAATCCCAATTTCACTCTCTGAGTCGTCAATCTCCACTTCCTCTGATTTATCCAGATCTTTATCACATGCTGTCCCAAAAGATTCTTCATCCTTGTCTTGATCCTTTTATGCTGAAGAAGAGTCTTCTGAGTATGGAACCAAATCTTGTGCATGCTCGATCTTCACAAACTCTTCATCAATTAGTTGCGCTCGGTTTTTGTCACCATCTGCTCGATTTTTTTACTGCTTCTTCCTTGAAATCAATCCTCTGCGAGTTGCTCTCACCATTGTCTTGAATTAAAGCTTCTCCTCTCAAGAAAATTCCTCTACAGCAAGCGTGTTCATTTTGTTTTTTAAGTATTTTCTCGAACCTCTTGCTGTTCTTCTTAACCGCGAATCCACATAACATATTTTATTAAAAAAAAAATTTAAACAAAAAACAGCCCAAGCCCATATCCTTCTGATCCAACACAAATATACACTTTTCTGACTCTTCTTCTTGAATCTTCTATAGCTCCGGAGTCAGTCTCTGTACCACAAAGGTACAATCATACTTCACATACTCCAATCAAAATTCTCAAGGCAACAAATCTTTGGAATACAATGCTTTTGTGAACAGGTCAGCTAAATGCAATTCAGTAGACATGTGATCAGTCTGGACTTGCTTGTTTTCTACAAGTTCTCTAATAAAATGATGTCTTACATCAATATGCTTTGTTCTGGAATGTTGCACATAATTTTTAGAAAGATCAAAGCACTTTTATTGTGTGACAACCCGTCCTGTGGACCCCACTAGCCCCCCGCTAGCCGCCCCCATAGACCCCAAGCTGACCCTACAGGGTATCGATCCTAACCCCTCACTATGGAAAGGAAACTACATCCAAATCCACCAGTAGGTTATTGGTGCGCCAAGCGTTCCTCGAACCCTGGTCCCCACCCTTTAACAACCCTCCCACAGGAAAAGCTGTCACCAATTGATCTTAGTGGGGTCCACGGGACGGGTTGTCACATGTTATCACAGTAGACCTGTAGAACTCCTCAATTCATATCGTAATCTGCAGACATTTGTTTCATCCAAAACAATTGTGTACAACAACTTCCCATAGCATTATATTCTGATTCAGATGTAGACAATGATGTAGAATTTTGTTTCTTACTTAACCAAAAAATTAAGTTATTCCCTAGAAAGAAACAACCCCCACTAATACTCTTACGGTCATCCGTACTTTCATGAAAGTCTTCATCACAGTATATATCCTACTAACTTTGAATTTGAACCTTTTGACAACGAAAGACCAAGAGCAATTGTTCCTTTGACATACTTAAATGATTTTCTTCATGGCTTCTAAATGACACTGTTTTGGTTTCACTTGATACCTCGCACAGACTCCAACACTGAAGCAAAGGTCAGGTCTACTTGCTGTTAAATATATATAACAGACTCCCAATCATTTCTCTATATAATGTGATCTTTCAAACTTAGTTCTTTGATTCGATTCATCGTAGTCACCTTCTGCCTCAAAATCCAAATGAACTTCTTTGATGACCATATTCATTCTCTTAACATCAAAGAAAATAATTTGGCCTGAATACTTGAAGATCTCTACATTAGGAAGATCAAAGAACAAGCCATGTAAAAAGAGAAGTCATAGCGCTCATATACAAATTCCTTCATATCCCCAGCTATGTTGTTGATATCAACACCCCAACAATAATTAAAACTGAGACTCTTGAGTGTAGGAGAGGTTGATCCAACCAATAGAGAGATTTATAAGCGTTCTAGAGTTTGTGAACTTCAAGGGGCCAAACCCACAGGATTTAAATCTATATAGCCCCTTTTGCTTCAATTTTAATTTGAAAAACCCCTACTTATTCTTACTACCCCCTATCTTTTCCAATATTTTCAAAATCCATCTCTACCCTTCTCCCTTCTTATATTATATAATAAATTTGAATCACAAAAGAAAAAAGAAAAAAAGAAAGAAAAAAATAACCAATAATTAAAATTCTCTCTCCTCTCTCATTTGTCAAAAAAATCAAATAAAACAACGGTCATCCTCTTGTTGAGCTTGGAGACTCTCTTCTTCTTCTTCTTCTTCTTCTTCTTCTTCTTCATCCACCATTAACACACACTTGAAGCTAGTTTTAATCTCTCTTATTGTCTAAATTTCCTTAGATATAACATTGTTTAATGAAATTATTGTGGAATTTCAATTTGAATGAGTGAAAAAATTGTAGATTTGTAAATTTATTTGGTCTTAATGCTTGTTAAGGTTAGTAGACTTGTTTTCTTAGAGGATTAAGGTCTTGCGTTGGTTATTATGATTGAGAAATATTGAATTTGAGATTGAATGCCGGATTTTGTAAACAAATTTAGGGAATTCAGATCTGGGACAAAAATTGGTGCAACTGAGACAAATGGGTACAACTATGTAGGAAATTAAGGATCCAGAAATTTGGTACAACTGAGACAAATGGGTACAACTATGTTTATGAACTGCTACTAAAAAATGGAAATTGACTGTTTTCTTTCTCTTTCTTTTTCAGGTGACAATGCCAAAGACTGCAATCATACGCTTTCTTTATGATGGATACTATTCAAGTATTAGAGAAGATGTACGATGGATTTCAAGAGAAGATAAGGAAGTGTATTCTATTCTTATGAAGACATCATCTAGTGATGTATCATATGCTAATTTGGTTGAGAAGATATGCAGCAAGATAAGAGTAGTTGTGGCTAAGAAAAATCTGAGAGTTAGTTACTTTCCCTTCTCATTCCCAAACTATAAGGGAATACCAAATTATATTCGAGATGATGAAGATGTTGTGTGTTATTTAAAGGATGTGTCTAAAGAAGGGTATAGAAGTGTTTTGCATGTCGAAGTTACCAATAATGAAGAACAAAATCAGAGGATCGATGAAAATGAGGGGTTTGATAGTGGTGGAGCAAATGATAGTGGTGGAGCGAATGATAGTGGTGGAGCAAATGATAGTGGTGGAGCGAATAAAGAGATTGCTCTAATTGATGGAGTGAATAAAGAGATTGCTCTAATTGATGGAGTGAATAAAGAGATTGCTCTAGTTGGTGGAACGAATGGTAGTGGTGGTGGTGGTATCGTAGATCTGTACGTAAGAGAACCATCACAACAAAATCTGGTGGTGGTCGAGAATGAAGATAGATATGTAGAAGGAGACCAGTCTGGACCTCTTTTATGGGAAGATGGTCTTGATTTTACGATAGGTCAGGAATTTGGAAGCAAAAAAGCAATACAAAGTTTAATTGAAAAGGCTGGACATAAGAATTGGTTTGAGTTTGTTGGAAAGAAGTCGGAGCCATTGAGATATGTGGCAAAATGTTCTGAAGCACATAATGGTTGCAATTGGTACGTAAGAGCTGCAAGGAGTGATAAGTCTAAGCCTTTCTCTATAAGAACTCATAGAAATATTCATACATGCTCTCGGTCAAGAACAAGTACAGGGCGAATTAGAAGGAAAGGTACACCAAATATGGTTGCTTCTTTATTGGCTGCAGATTATCTGGGTGAAATTGCCACGCCAACTCCAAAAGTTCTCATTCACTTGGTTCAAAGAAAATTTGGTGTGAAGGTGTCATACTCTACCGCGTGGAGAGGAAAAAAAGAAGCTGCAGATGATGTTCGAGGTACCCCAGAGGAAGGTTTTAGGCTTATGTATTCGTATATGTTCATGTTAGAAAAGATGAATCCTGATACAGTGTCATATGTGGAAGTGGATGAGGAAAATAAGTTTCAGTATTTGTTCTTCGCACTAGGAGCTTCCATTGAAGGCTTCCGAGTCATGAGAAAAGTGATCATTTTGGATGGAACCCACCTTAAGACTGCATATGGTGGAGTGCTACTTGTTGCTACAGCTCAAGATCCCGATCATCACCATTATCCGCTTGCTTTTGGTGTAGTGGATGGCGAGAATAATGAAAGTTGGTTTTGGTTTCTCGAAAAGCTCAAATCGCTTATACCAGATGGAGCTGAAATTGTGTTTGTTTCTGACAGAAACTTCAGTCTCCTCAGGGTAGTAGCAATGCTCTATCCATTGTCTCACCATGGGCATTGTATCTACCATTTGTCTCAGAATGTGAAAGGAAAAGTTATTGGAGTAAACAGAGCAATATGTGCCAAAAAGTTCAGGCAATGTGCTCAGGCTTATACGGAGGCAGAGTTCTTACAGCTTTATGGTGATTTTTCGTCAACATATCCTTCGGCACGTTTGTATCTAGATGAGCAGATGGAGATAAAGCACTGGGCTAGATGTTATTTTCCTGGAGAAAAATACAACCTAGACACAAGTAATGCAGTTGAATCGATTAATGGTGTTTTAGAAAATGCAAGGAACTACTAACTGTTACAAATGATAGATGTTATTATCGAGAAAATGATTGAGTGGTTTGCTAAACATAGAAAAGCTTCTGCAGAAATATCAACTGCACAGAAGCTGGTTCCTTTTGTGGAGAAAGAACTTCACAAAACATGTAAGGAAGCAAAACTGTTGGTGGTGAATGAGCTAAACTGTTACCGACTTGAATATAGTGTGATAGGTAGTGATGGTCTACAATATGTGGTTAATTTGAGAAGCAAAACTTGCAGCTGTAAACAATTTGATATAGTCAAATATCCATGTGTGCATGCAGTAGCAGCTGCAAGAGAAGCAAAGAAGGAAGCAGATCCTGAGATAGAGTTACATGACTTGTGCTCAAAATATTACTGGATTGAGGTTTGGGTTTTGGCGTATTCAAGGACGATTTATCCGGTTCTCCATAGTTGTCAATGGACTGTTCCCGAGGAGACGATGAAACGGTTAATCTTGCCTCCGGATTATGATGTTAAACAAGGAAGAAGACAAGAAAAAAGNAGATGTTATTTTCCTGGAGAAAAATACAACCTAGACACAAGTAATGCAGTTGAATCGATTAATGGTGTTTTAGAAAATGCAAGGAACTACTAACTGTTACAAATGATAGATGTTATTATCGAGAAAATGATTGAGTGGTTTGCTAAACATAGAAAAGCTTCTGCAGAAATATCAACTGCACAGAAGCTGGTTCCTTTTGTGGAGAAAGAACTTCACAAAACATGTAAGGAAGCAAAACTGTTGGTGGTGAATGAGCTAAACTGTTACCGACTTGAATATAGTGTGATAGGTAGTGATGGTCTACAATATGTGGTTAATTTGAGAAGCAAAACTTGCAGCTGTAAACAATTTGATATAGTCAAATATCCATGTGTGCATGCAGTAGCAGCTGCAAGAGAAGCAAAGAAGGAAGCAGATCCTGAGATAGAGTTACATGACTTGTGCTCAAAATATTACTGGATTGAGGTTTGGGTTTTGGCGTATTCAAGGACGATTTATCCGGTTCTCCATAGTTGTCAATGGACTGTTCCCGAGGAGACGATGAAACGGTTAATCTTGCCTCCGGATTATGATGTTAAACAAGGAAGAAGACAAGAAAAAAGGTTCGCATCTGTTGGAGAACATAGAGGAAAATGAGGTAAGAAGAAGTCGAAGAAGCCGACTGGTATGAGTGAGTGGTTTGACAAAGATGGTGACCAAAATTGATTTTAGGAACGTTGGTGTTTGTATTTGTTCTGTTTCTGATTGAGTTGTCTTGTCTTGGTACAACTAAGTACAACCGGTACAACTATAGTTTATTACCAAAATATAAAATTAAATTAGAAAACTTAGAACCAAGATATAAAAATTTGGTCTTTTAAGGTCACTTTGTATGTAGCAACCACAAAATTTTAACATAATTCACTTCACATGTAAAAAACAAATCTAAACCATAGAAATCCAAATCCACTTCACATGTAATAAACAACCTTAGTATTTTAGAGTTTCTTTGTATATAATGACCACAAATTATGAGAATCAAGAAATAATGGTGATTTCAAACATTTATATACAAGATGACATAGGGATTCTATTATAATTATGTAATAACATAATTACAACTAGAAAAAATTGATCTAGAGTGTAGAACAACTAATTTTTGTGGTTTTTAGAACAAAGAACAACTATGTTAATTTAAGTACAACTGTGTACAACTGGACAACTATATGAATTTTTGACGGTGCAAACAATTATTTTTTATACATGTGATGTTCTTTGACGGCATCAGGTGTCACAATGTAGACTTTTGACAGCGCAAAAGGACAAAATATCAGTTGTAACAGATACGTAGTTGTGCTTAACTTCACTTAGTTGTACCAGAATAATAGTAAAAAAACAAAAAAAACCAAGAACATAGTTGTCCCTAGAAACACCAGTTGTACCTAAAATCAGTTGCATAATAAACCCAGGATAATCTACAAACACAAAACAAAATAACCCAACAACATAGTTGTCCCTAGAAACACCAGTTGTACCTAAAA
>NC_025686.1:21285682-21298638 GCF_000633955.1 Camelina sativa | reverse complement strand
AACATAGTTGTCCCTAGAAACACCAGTTGTACCTAAAATCAGTTGCATAATAAACCCAGGATAATCTACAAACACAAAACAAAATAACCCAACAACATAGTTGTCCCTAGAAACACCAGTTGTACCTAAAATCAGTTGCATAATAAACCCAGGATAATCTACAAACACAAAACAAAATAACCCAACAACATAGTTGTCCCTAGAAACACCAGTTGTACCTAAAACCAGTTGCATAATAAAGGATACACAAAAGACAAGTTGGATATCCAGACAAGTTTTCAAAACTACACAAACAAATATCACTTCTTTGTTTTTTTCGCAGCCGTGAAAGGAGTAGTGATGAACTTTGACGGACGGAGCTTCCTCTTCTCTCTGGGAGCTTCATGTTCTCCTTCACCATCACCAGTTGGCTCTCTCGGAGCTTCATGTTCGCCTTCACCTTCTTCCCCAACTCCTTCTTTTTCTATTTCTTCTTCTCCTTTTTTTTCCATTCCTTCTTCTTCTCCTTTACCATCACCAGCTGGCTCACCTTGTCCTTCTTTTCCTCCTTCTCTTTCTTCTTCTTTTCCTCCTTCTCCTTAGTTTTCACCTTCTCCTTCTTTTTCTATTCTTTCTCTCATCTGAACCTCAAATCCTTCTTGCATATCACTCACAAATTCTCCTTGTTTTTCTGGTCTCGTTCCTGTTCTTTCTCCCATCTGAATTTCAACTTCTCTTTCTTTTTCTGTTCCTGTTCTTGTATCATCAGCACTAGTTCCTTCTGTCCTCCCAGCCTCAACATCTTTCCATGCAGAAAATGAATTCCCAAGATTCTCTCTATACTGGAAATTCATTCCCAAGCTTTCAATATTTTTGAGCCTCCTATCAAATTCATCTATCTTCTTATCTATCTTCTGATTAACTTCTGTGAATCCATTTTCCATGGCTTTCATCAACCTCTCCTCAAGCTCCTTCAAACTAGTCAGATTTCCGGTGGTGGTCAAGAAAAAGAACGGCAAATGGCGAGTCTGCATTGACTTCACCGACATCAATAAGGCATGTCCCAAGGACTGCTTCCCGTTACCTCATATCGACCGACTCGTGGAGGCCACGGCAGGCAACCAACTCCTCTCGTTCATGGACGCGTTCTCCGGATATAACCAGATCGCAATGAACCCAGCCGATCGCGAGAAAACCGCGTTCATCACGGATAGAGGAACCTACTGCTACAAGGTGATGCCATTCGGTCTGAAAAACGCAGGGGCGACCTACCAACGCCTGGTCAACACGATGTTCGCCGACCTGTTAGGGAAAACGATGGAAGTCTACATTGACGACATGCTGGTCAAATCCCTTATAGCAGACCAACACGTTCAGCACCTCGCCGAATGCTTCGACATCCTAGACCGATTCCAGATGAAGTTAAATCCCACCAAGTGCACTTTCGGGGTTACCTCGGGGGAATTCTTGGGATATATCGTGACAGAACGCGGAATCGAGGCGAACCCAAAACAGATCGAAGCGGTGCTGGGACTCCCATCACCAACCAACAAACGAGAGGTACAGCACTTAACAGGTCGAGTTGCCGCGCTAAACCGTTTCATCGCCCGATCGATGGACAAGTGTCTCCCATTTTATCAACTCCTTCGGGGCAATAAAGACTTTCATTGGGACGACGCCTGCGAAGCTGCCTTCGGACAGCTCAAGCAGTACCTGACCAATCAGCCGGTGCTCGTGAAGCCTGAGGAGGGAGAAACACTATACCTCTACATCTCCGTCTCCAGCTCGGCGGTGAGTGGAGTGCTAGTCCGAGATGACCGCGGTGATCAACGACCAATATTTTACACAAGCAAGGCTCTTAACGACGCGGAGACACGCTATCCAACCTTGGAGAAACTCGCTCTCGCCTTGATCGTCGCCGATCGAAAGCTACGACCTTACTTCCAATCACACTCCATTGTCGTGTTAACCGACCAACCGCTCCGAACGGTCCTTCACAGCCCCCTTCAGTCCGGGCGAATCGCGAAGTGGGCAATCGAGCTAAGCGAGTATGATATCGAATATCGTTCTCGCCCGAGCTTGAAGTCACAAGTCCTAGCGGATTTTATCACCGAGCTATCCCCTGACCTCGAAGAGACCGTACCAAAGGAAGAACCCTGGACTTTGTTTACGGACGGCTCCTCTTCCAACCAAGGATCTGGCATCGGGATTATACTCCGATCTCCAACGGGCGAAGTCCTCGAGCAAGCTATAAAACTCGGCTTCAAGGCATCGAACAACGAGTCTGAGTACGAAGCCGTCCTCGCTGGACTGCGACTAGCTCAAGGTCTGGGAGTAACTAGCATCCAAGTGTTTTCCGACTCCCAGCTAGTGGTTAGCCAGTTTAGTGGGGAGTACGGTGCTAAGAACGGGCGCATGGAGGTATATCACCAGTTACTCCGGACTCTCTCCGCACACTTCGCCATGTTCGAGTTAATCAAAGTCCCGAGGAGCGAAAATGCGTCAGCAGACGCTCTCGCCGCCCTTGCAAATTGTTCCGACCCGAGTCTACGATGGACGATCCCGATCGAACGTATCGAAGCTCCTAGCATCGACCACTCCGAAATGGCATACGCCATCAGCAACGCCGCGGACCCAATGGAAGTTGATCTACCCGTCCAGGAGCCCGTGGAAGTGATACAACCACCAGACGATTGGCAGCTCGAAATAAAGAAATACATCGAGGATGGCAAGGTCCCAGAGGATCGCTGGCAAGCTCGCCGTCTGAAGGCTGGTTGCGCACACTACGCCATGATGGGAGGCAGCCTCTTCCGACGCAGTTCATCCGGAGTCCTTCTCACCTGCGTCGATCGGGAGGAAGCAGAACGAATAATGATGGAGGTCCACGAAGGTGATGGCGGAAACCACTCCGGAGGGCGCGCACTCGCACTGAAAATCAAGAAGGATGGTCATTACTGGCCAACCATGGTTGCCGATTGCGAGGCATTTTCGGTGAAATGCGAGCCTTGCCAACACCACAGACAGATGAAACATGTACCTCCCGAGCTGCTAAACACCGTTACTGCGCCGTACCCCTTTATGCGTTGGGCGATGGATCTCGTCGGCCCATTACCCCCATCGAGGTCAAAGAAGTTCCTCTTGGTCCTGACCGACTATTTCACCAAATGGGTGGAAGCAGAGTCATTCAGCAAGATACAATCGCTGGACGTCACCAACTTCATCTGGAAAAATATTATCTGTCGCCATGGGCTCCCTTACGAAATCGTCACCGACAACGGGACACAGTTCACCTCAATGATCACCAGACGCTTCTTAGGCAAATGGGGAATACGCTTGAGCACTTCGACCCCTCGATATCCTCAGGGAAACGGCCAAGCCGAGGCGACCAACAAAACCATCATAGACGGGCTGAAAAAGCGTCTCGGACTCAAGAAAGGAGCGTGGGCAGATCAACTCGACGGCGTGCTTTGGTCCTACNCCCGAGCTGCTAAACACCGTTACTGCGCCGTACCCCTTTATGCGTTGGGCGATGGATCTCGTCGGCCCATTACCCCCATCGAGGTCAAAGAAGTTCCTCTTGGTCCTGACCGATTATTTCACCAAATGGGTGGAAGCAGAGTCATTCAACAAGATACAATCGCTGGACGTCACCAACTTCATCTGGAAAAACATTATCTGTCGCCATGGGCTCCCTTACGAAATCGTCACCGACAACGGGACATAGTTCACCTCAATGATAACCAGACGCTTCTTAGGAAAATGGGGAATACGCTTGAGCACCTCGACCCCTCAATGATATCCTCAGGGAAACGGCCAAGCCGAGGCGACCAACAAAACCATCATATACGGGCTGAAAAGCGTCTCGGACTCAAAAAGGAGCGTGGGCAGATCAACTCGACGGCGTGCTTTGGTCCTACTGGACTACCCCTCGCAGAGCCACGGGGCTATCCCCATTTGCGTTAGCATATGGCATCGAAGCTCTGGCTCCAGCCGAGGCTGGAGTGCCTACATTGCGCCGCGCTATGCTAGTCAACGATTCTGAGCTCAACGACAGCATGATGCTAGATAACATTGACTTCGCCGAGGAGCTGCGCGATCAAGCTCTCGTCCGTATCCAGAATTACCAAAATGCCGCATCCAAATACTATAACAAAGCTGTTCGCCAGCGCAGGTTTAACGAGGGCGACCTGGTATTACGTGAGGTGTACGAGAATACAAAGGAGATCAACGCTGGCAAGCTCGGCGCTCGCTGGGAAGGGCCGTATCTCATCTCCAAAGTAATTCGCCCAGGAGTGTACGAGCTCCTGACCATGGAGGGCAAGCAGATCAAAAACTCTTGGAATGCGGCTCACCTCAAACGTTACTATTATTAGACCATTTGCTTAAAAATTCAGTCGTGAGAGTATGTACACTACGAACTACGACTGGCTTGATCCCGGATCTCGGGTATGTAGGCAGCCCTCGGTTTCTTTCACGAGATTCCGAGGGCACAGCTAGAAAAATTAATAAGATTCCTTTTATCCTAAAAAAACTTGTTATTCCATTTCATTTCTACCATCTCGCCACATACAAAGAGTGTTCAACATCGGCATATCGCCTAAGAAAGATGGAGCATAAAAACAAAAAGAAGGAACTACAAGCAATAAAAAGGTGACGATCTAATGCTGCGGTAGGTCTCTAGTCTCGGGAAGCAGGTGCGAAGTATGATCTCCCTCCTGTGATCTCAACCTCCTCGGCGATTCACAGGCGCAGAGCTCGAAAGGTCAGACTCCAACGGCCCCTCAACAGCTACACCTTCCAGATATGCTCGCCAGTGTTGACACTCCCGCCTCAGCCCCTCTAGCCGACCTGCTGGCATTTCTGCCCTCCTGTCCGCCATTTCCTCCAGGAACGCGCATGGACCCTCCACGGTGTGACTCTCCCGAAAATAATGATCTGTGGCCTCCAAGTGGAGGATGTACTGGCGTAACCTCTCTATGCGGTCCCTGTAGATCGGGATTTCCGCAACATGCAGATTCTCTGATTCGCCCAGCGGCTCGTAATCGCCCTCCGGCAGGTCGGGTAACAAGGTCCTGACGACCTCCCCCTCACATCGATCACGATCGGTGAGTAGCCGGGTCATGCGCCAGCTCGCCAGGTAGAAGCCTCCGGCAAGGAGCTCGTCTAGAACCGCGATGGTTCCTTCCAAACGGAAGAGCTGGCAGACGAGATTGCGTTTCAGACGAAACGCCTTGATATACGAACTCATCCGCTGACAACGAGCTCGGTAGACGCGAATCTCTCTTTGCAAAGGATCCTCCTCAGTCCCCACGGTGAGTTCGTGGGATGGAGGCGAAATCGCCTCTTCTATGGGAAGGGCGATATTCGAAGCTTCCGGGTCGAATCCGCTGACCTCGGCAGCAGTCAGCTCTCGAGCTCGCCTTAACCATGTAGATCGTGTCGTGGTAGGCATACTTTGCAGTTGATCTTTCTGAAGTTTGGATGAGAGATGCTCAGCAAACCTTCTCTTCACCTATTTATAGGGGGAAAGGGGGAGATAAATGCTGCGTCCCGAAAATCTCGCACCAATCAGATCGTGGGAAGATGCGCGCTGCGTCCCGAGACTCTTCCACCAATTAATTTGCATTGTGAAACCGCGTCTGTATTTAATGCAGCGGTTACGCCTCGAGAATGAGCAAAAAAAAAAACAAAAAAAAAAAGACTACAACCCAGTTCGGAACCGAACTACTCGCCATCTCGGCCAGGTGCTCGACCTACTCTCCAGCGGGAGATAAATCGGATCCAGAGAATTCCGTTGGAATTGTTTCGATTTTAAGTCTCCAATGCGAGACACATCGGGCCCAGAGAATTCTTTCAGAATTGTCTCGATAAACTCCTTGAGGAGAGATAAAACCGAACTCAAAGAATTCTTTTGAATTGTTTCGTAAGTCCCAGATCGGACGAATGTAAGCCGGACCCAGAGTTATAAATTTCGCTTTTCCGTTTTTCGAAATGGGGCACAGAGAGTAAGCCGAGGCATCATACCTCGCCCCTCATTCACAAAATACATTTACGTTTGGGGTAAACTACCCCCACAAAGGGTTATTCAGTGTAAGCCGAGAGACGTCTCGCCTCGTTTGAATTTCCAATTAAAACAAAAAAGAAGCTTTATTGCAAGGCTGAATTGTCTGAACAGGATAAATTCGACAGAAAATTAAGAAACTGCGTATAAAGGCTCAGATCGCCAAAGCATGTCATCCATCAAGGTCAAGTCCGGCGGCAATCTTCCTGGTATCAGCTTTAAGACGCTTCGGCATGGGCCATAGGAGTTGAAGTCCCGTTTTCTCCCAATCAGCAGGATGCGACTCCAATGCCCTGATCTTCTGCTCGGCCTCGTTCATACGAGCAACGGCTTTTCCTCTCTTCGCCCTTAAGGAGCTTATCTCGGCATCCAGTGCCGCCAGACGATCATCGATTTCATTCTTCTTCATGCGGTGGTAATACAGCTTGTGGCATTGTTCGCGATGCACGGATTCGATCTACGCACAAGGTCATCGGTCAATAAATAGTTGCTATAATAACTTTGCACGGACAAAGCTAAGGTTTGTTACCTGGCGAACGAAGGCATGAGCAGCAGCAGCCTCAATATTGTTGGCGCGATTGCTCACGTAAAACGTCTTCACCTTGGAAGGCATGAACTCACCGCTCAAAGAAAAACTTGGTTCGTTGGGAGTCGAGTTCTCCGACTGGTAGCACTCATTGCAGTAATCGATCAAGCACTGCGGCATGTCCNGAGAAGGCAGAATCGAGAGCAGATAAGGTTCGAAGTTGGTGAGAGTAGTTCGAATTTGAAGAAGCCGAGAATGACGTACCAAGAATTTCAGGCAATGGAGCAACAAGAGATGCGGCCAGTGACCTTTCAACCGAGAGGCAGGCTGAGAGTGCGAGCCACTGCCAGGAAGAGGGNTTTAAGTTTGAAAAGCAGTTCGTTTCGCGATTGCTCTGTTGCAGCTAATCGCTCGCGGTACGCGGAATGGCGTTCTTCGATGCAGGAGAAAAAGGTCTCTAGTTCCAGCCTCTTCTCCGGACTAACACGAAACNTGAGTTGTGTAGAGGCGTTGGGCATTGGACAAGACACTGTTGGAGATCGGCGTTAAGACGCATATGCGACCCAACGGACCAAGATTGTGAGTGGTGCGGACTGCNCGAGAACGTCGGGACGTCGCTCTTAACATCGACCAAGGATGCAGTACTGCCAACAGAGCTCGGCATCTTGGAATTGTCTCCTCGGAGTTACGGTAAAATCAAACATGGAGCGATCATATTTATACTAATTNTCAGGGCACCCGAACAACCATTGCTGGAGGACAAGACCGCAACACTTTCCGGACGTGGAAAATATGGTATGTACCGTATGTGGTGGAAGAGGACACTATGTCCATGAATGTNCGATATTGGCAAATTATCATTTTCACTGGAGGATATAAAAAAAAACCGGCAATATTCCATGCAAAGCACCAAAGGGAAATTTCCAAAAAGCAGAAGTCGGCCGCCGAATAGGCAGCAATGTCACAGGGTCTTAAACAGGACAATACAAAAAAAGAGGAAAACAGGAAACGCTCCTAGGGGACGTTTTCGGGCAGACCGGCCTGGAAAAGTCCAACATTAGAGCCGTACGGATGTGGAACGGAGTCTGGAGCCGCATCCCCGGATTGAAGTAGTCCGAAGCCGAGCTGATCTGGAGACATGTCGAGATCGCCTTCCTCGAACTCTACGAGATCTAGCGCTTCCACTTCAGTCTGGGCAACCTCCCGCTTTTCCTTGATCTCGACAACAAGATTGTCCGGGATGGATGCACCATTCTTCAGAAGATAGTCCATAACCTGCCCGAATCCGTTCGCCTGGTTGAGAACATCTTCTTTCGGACGGGCCATCTCCTGGTCACGCAGATAGTCCTTTACCTTGTCAAGACGGCGCTGCGCTTTCTTCATGGTGCCCTCGACCTTGGCTTGGCGATCTAGGCGAAGTCGTCTCATCTCGGACTCGAATTTCGCCCCGAGATCATCGAACTGCCTTGACAGCTTGGCCTTTTCTTCCCCCAGAACTTTCCCCTGCGATTCCAACTCAGCAACCCTGCCTTCCAGGTTTTCACAGTGGTGCTCTTTCTTCGCAAGGAGATCCTTTAGCTCCTTGATCCTCATGTTCTTCGACTTATCCGCATCCCGAAGATTTTCCAAACATTCCTTCATCTTCTCAAATTCAGCCTCTGCCGAGGTCATCGATTTAACACGCCTATCGTACATCAAAGTGAGTGACGACATATAGGCGGCGATCTGCATTTCAGAACGAGGTAAAATGAGAATCAGGTTTTTCAAGTCAGTAATAAGGAGGGCGATGCGATTCAAACCTGAAGGGCGGATTGGGCGGCCTGGACGTATTGGTCTCTGAATTCAAGCTTCTCGACCGGCGGCAGCATAACCAAAGATAGCGTAAGTTGCCTGCACAACTCCGCGGCAGCTTCCCTATTGCACACAAGAGGCGTTTCCCCGAAATAGTCGTAACGAAACTGGTCGGTTCGACCAGCAGCGCATTCAACTCGGAAGCGGTCATATGATTCGAGGCCGGCATCTTCCGCAGAGCGTTTCCGACCTGTTCCCTGGGCGGAGGCTTTTCCTTTACCCTTCTCTTTGTTTTTGTCCTTCTTGGACTTCTTCTTCTTTGAACCGTTACCTGGTTCAGAGGCAATCTGCACTGAGACGATCGGTTCAGTCGGTGGAGGAAGAGATGAGTCATTGGGAGCCACGTTTTCGTCTTCTTCGTCAGCAGCCGGGAGCTCGTCCTCTTCCTTAATGTCGATGAATTCATTCTCTGTCTGCTCCGGCTCGGGGTTGACGGTCGGTGTAATGACCCTCACCAAGAGTAAAAATCCCAAAATAAAAGATCAAGGGAATGGACCAGAAAAGGCTTGAAAAGAAAGAAGATGTAAAACAAAGAAAAACGACCAGAAGAAGTCCGAGGAAAAAGTCAGGAGTTGAAAAATGACCAAACCAAGACGGAGTGACCGGGAGTATGGCCAGGACCCTAAGGATGATCGAGGAGTCGAGAAAAAAATTAGTCGAGGAGTCGAAAAAGGTTGCCGAGAAAACTTATCAAGAGGAACGTTAACGACTAACCAATGGACGGGAGGACCGATAGCCATTGACCGAACTATCAAAGAAATGGTCTGAATGCATCAAAGAATGCCGGAAGGAAACATCGAAGGTGTTAGGCAAAGGATGGAGTGTTTTGGGAAAAATTATTATTTTCTCAAAATTTCGGCCAATAAGAATCAAGATAAGTGGGAGATTAATTTTTTCAAGAAAGCTTAGTGGGATTAATGGGAAATTAATTCCCAAGGAAGAAGTGGTGTTTAAGGAGGCCAAGTCATGCAATTTTACACCAAGGAAAAGAAGTGGAGCAAATTAGGCCAAGTCATGCGATATTAAGAAAGGAGTTAGTGGGAGAATTAAAAATTCAAGAAGATTAAGGAAGTTAGTGGAAGATTAAGCTTAATCAAGGTGATTAAGGAAGAAGTGGTGTTAAGGTGGCCAAGTCTCACTAATTTCTACCAAGAAGACTTAAAGAGAAGAAGAGAACCACATTGAGCCAAGTTTCATCAATTTTGGCCAAGGAATTCAAGGGAGAAAATGTGGGTAACATGGAGCCAAGTCACCCCTTTGCCTTATAAAATTTTGTGGAGATTAGTAGACATGCACTAATAGAAGAGAAGGCATGCACTAATAAGGAGGAGTTTTATGCACTAATAGAGAAGGATTAGGAGGCTAATTGGCGAGCTTTGATTGGAAGGAGAAGCACTTGTCGCATAAACAAGAAAAGGAGAAGACACATGTCGATTTGCACTAAGGAAAGGAAGAGGATTCGAGCATTATAAATAGAGGAATGGAGACTCATTACCAAAAGTTTCTCACATTTCTCTCAACACTCAAACGCATAAAGCTATGCTTTCTCTCAAAGACAAGAGAGGAACAAGAGAGATCACCGAGAGAGAGAGATCATCGAGTAAAAGGAGGAGTTGCCGTCGAATTATTTATAGAAGAAGGAGCGGAGCTGTTAGCTGGTGATCATCGAGAAAACACAGTGTTAGTGTTGATATCAGGCTGTCGAAGAGAAGGGAGTCTCTGTCGAAGAGGCCGTTGAGAGAGAGACGCGGTTGGACTGAGTAAGTCGAGAACGGGAACGGTTGAAGGAGTGGAGGATTGTCAAGCGAGGACCGTCTGATCGTGTGGTGCCGTGAGTCTGTGCAGTCATCGTCGATACGCGAAAGGTGAGTCTGAGGTAGTGTATGTTGGATGGATGCATGTAGCTTTGGTTGAAATTGATTGCATGCCGAGTAGGATTCATTTCAGTGAAAGGTGTAGGAACACATCTAACTTGAATCCCCATGCATGTTGCGTTTTAAGTAAATTTGGGACTTAAAACTTGGTTAGAGTTGCATGCTAAAAAGAGTTGGTTTAACTTGAATATTTTCTTGTTAAAATCCGGTTGCATGCGTGATAAACGATTAAATAATTTGCATTGTTTTGCATAATTTTAATCGAGGTTAGAACATGCACAAATAAACCTAAGGATTTAAATGAGTAAATCGGTTAGGCTGCATGTTAATTTGGACTTAAGATTTAAATGGGTAAATCTTAAATGGTTGCATGTGTAATAGGACTTGTAGCATAATTTCGCTCAAGTGGCTTATATTGTTTGCATGCCGGTAAAATAATCTTAAGTTGCTTGATTTATATTCTTGCTTCTTGTTGATTATTGCATGTTGTATTCTTGCTTGATTTCATGCTAACGTGCTTGATTTATCATTGCTTGAATTTGGGGTTATGTGTTTTATTTTAGCTTAGTCTCTTGAATTCGTTTCTTGAGTCTTAAGCTAGAGAAGTGTGACGATATTTCTGTTTCCAAAAGTGTATGTCGCGCGTGAGTTCCCGACGACCACTCGCGCGAGGACATTGTCACGGCTGGCTAGCTACTAGCGTGACCGCTACATGACGATGTAGCTAAAGGTGGGATCATGCCGGAGAACTTTGTGGTCTCGGCATGGAGAAGGAGATGGAACGGAACAGATTATCGAAGGGCCCTAGGTGTAGAGAGTCTAGAGTAATCAAGTGTCTCTTGTTTATGGCTAGGCGTCTTTGCATGTTGCGTGTGGCGAGGTGAAAAGAGTCTGGATATGTCAAGCGTTCCTTGTCGTATTCTAGATGTCTTGTTTGGTTGTTCGCTTAAGGAGTTTGGGGTAGTTCAAGTATTCCTTGTTTATCCTAGTTGTCCTTGCGAGTTGTGTATAGATGAAGAGTCTAAAGTGAGCTTTAGTCGTTCTATGTTGCGTATAGAGAGTTAGAGCGTTGAGTCGAGTCACGTTGATCTAACCTCTCTTGTTTGATGGTAATTTTATTTGCTTCCGCTATCGCTTTCGGCTGTGTTGCTTTGATTACTTGCTGGTTTTCTTTGCTTGCCGGGGTAGTCGGGTTGGGGAAGTAGAATCCTGTTTAGGATAAAGGGGTACCCAGACTCACTGAGTAATCTTAGATTACTCATGTCTCTGTTGTTGTGGTTTTGCAGGGAAGCCTAAGTGAGTCTAGAGCCGGAGCAAACTTTAGGGTACCGGATAGGGTTTTCATGTGTTCCTTGTAAAACCCTATAATTTCACAAATGGTTATGTATATATTTTTCCGACTATCTAAATATATATTGCTTTAATAATTTATTTGTGATGAATTATTTTACTAAAGTAATATATATACGGTTTTCAGGAAAACATGGCAAGTTGCAAATGATACTCGGCCTTGTCCGGGCTAACACAACGCACCAGGCCGCGAGGGTTGAAAAGCCTAAGTAACCTCGGTTGCGGGTGGGATTGTGCTAGGGAGGATCGGTCGGGAAGTCTGCAGCTTCCGTCCCTCGGCCGGACCACCTCGGCGCAATTCTGCATGTGGCGTTCCGTGGCTGTCCGATGGCCTTCGTGGTCCTAGGACGGTTCGGGGGCGTTACAACGGTGGTATCAGAGCGGTGTTTTCAAACCCGTGAGCACTTGTGCATTTCAAAGTTTTATCGAGTAATGTGTCGCAAGAACATAGAAATTTTATCCGGTGGTTTGCTTGTCTAGGTTGAACCTTAAAACGAACTAAGCATCTGACCTTGTTTCTTGTGGGTTTTTAGATGTATTCAGGTGATTCAGGTTGCGGGGATGGTTCAGGAGATGAGGGGCCGAGACATGAGGGCTGTGGACATCATAACGGGTTCTTGTCAACGGAATCAGAAAGCGGCCAATGGCTATATGATTCAAGTAATGAGAGTGAGGACGGTGTATTTGATGCCGACGACACCAATTGGTCTGTCGAGACCGATCCGTCCGAGTGTTTGGAGGAAACGGAGGAGTTGGAAGTTAATCAGGATGACCAGACAATAGTATTGGAGATTGGCGAGCCAAGTCGACTTCAAGTACGAATGGACGCACAAGGGAAGTTTGAAACTATCCCTGTGGGAGATCATGGAGAGGCGGAGGTGGAACTAGCCGACAGATTGCAAAAGTTATTATTGGATCTTGTGGAGGACCAAGGCGAGGATGTCAGTCCCGAAAACTTTATAAGGGAGTACCCGGAGGCGATTGATAAGATCCTAAATTTCTTGACGGACGTGTATGTGCCGGAGGAAGAAGGAGCTGCAAGCGGTACAGGAGTGGTACCCGAGGCCGGAGGTCCGAGTGGTGAACAACCAGCGGAAGAGAAAGCAGAGACGGGTAGCAGAATTGTATTGGTGTTGGACGAGATACGCTCACCGGAGAGGGGGAAAGAAGACGATGGTGAAGTTGAGGTACCGGGAATCAAGGAGGATTATGAGTTTGGAGAACCAACGGCGAGAAGGGATAAAGTTGTGGAAGTAATTGACTTAGTGTCAAGTGATGATGAAGGAATCCCAACTTTTGTGGTGGAGACAAGAGA
>NC_025686.1:21284452-21285622 GCF_000633955.1 Camelina sativa | reverse complement strand
ATAAATATGAGGAGGAGCTAAGTATATGCTGGAGATGCAGAAGTTTTCCAAGAAGCAACTGCAAACAAGGTCCGGGTGTTTTAAGTTAAAACGGTGGTATGAATGTGGAGTCCAATATTGGAGACAAAACAGCCAAAGGAAGGAGGATTTCGGCAGAGATATAAGCACGATAGTGATTATAAGGCAACGACATNGTTTTCTTTTTGGGCGTAAGTGTGAGGGTTGGATAATTTTCTTGTTGTGTACCTAGAACTAACCTTGTTGTGTTGTCTAGGATCCGAACCCTTAGAAATATCGGCTAGGTTGGTGTAGAACTCGTGTAGCTTTTCCATCGGTTTGTAAAAGTACCTTATGTTCTCTAGCCGTATTTCTCGAAGTACTATTTAACTGCTTGCTAATCCTTGCATGTTTTATTACTTGCTGTGATTGTGCTTGAGTTTTATAGGTTTGCATAGATAATTATATTCATAATTACCTTGCATTATTTAACGCGATCGACGAAGATTCACATAAGTCACCACAAAACGCGATCAGACAAGAAGCTCCAGAAAGAACAAGAGAGTTCGACTAAGATAGAACAGTCAGTTCAGATTGTTAACTAAAAGAAGGAAGAATGAAAAAAAAAAAAAAAAGAGAGAGGGATGATAAAGAAGGTTGAGGCAAACTCAAAGGAACCAGAAGAATAGTGCAAATCAATCGACAGCGGCAAACGTGCAGAGAGTGTCAAAGTAAACATGACCAAGAATGTGCAAGAGGAGGAGGACAAAGAGGGTGCAAGAAAATAAAGAACAACAACGGCAAAGCCCTAATATGCTTAAGAGGCAAAAACCAGTCGAAAAAAAAAAAATGATAGGAGAGAAAATCCTAAGGCGTGTAAGGATGAAGAGGTAGACGAATCGAAGGAGCATCATAATGAGGCCGATTCAAGTTCTACATTGAAGTGTATCAAGGAGAAATGAGTTAAGCTATGAACGGAAGGAAGAGAGAAGAGTCCGGAACAAGCTGAAGAAAGAGAAGCATTGACTCAAGGAAGTTTATGGTGACCAAGCAATGGTACAACAAAGCAAGAGTCTCAATGTGTGGAGAACCATAAATATGAGGAGGAGCTAAGTATATGCTGGAGATGCAGAAGTTTTCCAAGAAGCAACTGCAAGCAAGGTCCGGGTGTTT
>NC_025686.1:21261490-21284075 GCF_000633955.1 Camelina sativa | reverse complement strand
GCATGCACTAATAAGGAGGAGTTTTATGCACTAATAGAGAAGGATTAGGAGGCTAATTGGCGAGCTTTGATTGGAAGGAGAAGCACTTGTCGCATAAACAAGAAAAGGAGAAGACACATGTCGATTTGCACTAAGGAAAGGAAGAGGATTCGAGCATTATAAATAGAGGAATGGAGACTCATTACCGAAAAGTTTCTCACATTTCTCTCAACACTCAAACGCATAAAGCTTTGTTTTCTCTCAAAGACAAGAGAGGAACAAGAGAGATCACCAAGAGAGAGAGATCATCGAGTAAAAGGAGGAGTTGCCGTCGAATTATTTATAGACGAAGGAGTGGAGCTGTTAGCTGGTGATCATCGAGAAAACACGGTGTTAGTGTTGATATCAAGCTGTCGAAGAGAAGGGAGTCTCTGTCGAAGAGGCCGTTGAGAGAGAGACGCGGTTGGACTGAGTAAGTCGAGAACGGGAACGGTTGAAGGAGTGGAGGATTGTCAAGCGAGGATCGTCTGATCGTGTGGTGCCGTGAGTCTGTGCAGTCATCGTCGATACGCGAAAGGTGAGTCTGAGGTAGTGCATGTTGGATGGATGCATGTAGCTTTGGTTGAAATTGATTGCATGCCGAGTAGGATTCATTTCAGTGAAAGGTGTAGGAACACATCTAACTTAAATCCCCATGCATGTTAAATACGGTTGCGTTTTAAGTAATTTTGGGACTTAAAACTTGGTTAGAGTTGCATGCTAAAAAGAGTTGGTTTAACTTGAATATTTTCTTGTTAAAATCCGGTTGCATGCGTGATAAACGATTAAATAATTTGCATTGTTTTGCATAATTTTAATCGAGGTTAGAACATGCACAAATAAACCTAAGGATTTAAATGAGTAAATCGGTTAGGCTGCATGTTAATTTGGACTTAAGATTTAAATGGGTAAATCTTAAATGGTTGCATGTGTAATAGGACTTGTAGCATAATTTCGCTCAAGTGGCTTATATTGGTTGCATGCCGGTAAAATAATCTTAAGTTGCTTGATTTATATTCTTGCTTCTTGTTGATTATTGCATGTTGTATTCTTGCTTGATTTCATGCTAACGTGCTTGATTTATCATTGCTTGAATTTGGGGTTATGTGTTTTATTTTAGCTTAGTCTCTTGAATTCGTTTCTTGAGTCTTAAGCTAGAGAAGTGTGACGATATTTCTGTTTCCAAAAGTGTATGTCGCGCGTGAGTTCCCGACGACCACTCGCGCGAGGACATTGTCACGGCTGGCTAGCTACCAGCGTGACCGCTACATGACGATGTAGCTAAAGGTGGGATCATGCCGGAGAACTTTGTGGTCTCGGCATGGAGAAGGAGATGGAACGGAACAGATTATCGAAGGGCCCTAGGTGTAGAGAGTCTAGAGTAATCAAGTGTCTCTTGTTTATGGCTAGGCGTCTTTGCATGTTGCGTGTGGCGAGGTGAAAAGAGTCTGGATATGTCAAGCGTTCCTTGTCGTATTCTAGATGTCTTGTTTGGTTGTTCGCTTAAGGAGTTTGGGGTAGTTCAAGTATTCCTTGTTTATCCTAGTTGTCCTTGCGAGTTGTGTATAGATGAAGAGTCTAAAGTGAGCTTTAGTCGTTCTATGTTGCGTATAGAGAGTTAGAGCGTTGAGTCGAGTCACGTTGATCTAACCTCTCTTGTTTGATGGTAATTTTATTTGCTTCCGCTATCGCTTTCGGCTGTGTTGCTTTGATTACTTGCTTGTTTTCTTTGCTTGCCGGGGTAGTCGGGTTGGGGAAGTAGAATCCTGTTTAGGATAAAAGGGGTACCCAGACTCACTGAGTAATCTTAGATTACTCATGTCTCTGTTGTTGTGGTTTTGCAGGGAAGCCTAAGTGAGTCTAGAGCCGGAGCAAACTTTAGGGTACCGGATAGGGTTTTCATGTGTTCCTTGTAAAACCCTATAATTTCACAAATGGTTATGTATATATTTTTCCGACTATCTAAATATATATTGCTTTAATAATTTATTTGTGATGAATTATTTTACTAAAGTAATATATATACGGTTTTCAGGAAAACATGGCAAGTTGCAAATGATACTCGGCCTTGTCCGGGCTAACACAACGCACCAGGCCGCGAGGGTTGAAAAGCCTAAGTAACCTCGGTTGCGGGTGGGATTGTGCTAGGGAGGATCGGTCGGGAAGTCTGCAGCTTCCGTCCCTCGGCCGGACCACCTCGGCGCAATTCTGCATGTGGCGTTCTGTGGCTGTCCGATGGCCTTCGTGGTCCTAGGACGGTTCGGGGGCGTTACAGTCGGTTCTTCGTTTCGATCCATGGATCAGAGCATCTCGGAGGCGACAATTGTGGTTGACGGGACCTCGGAAGTTTGACCCAGTGAGCTTGCAAAACTGGCGAACTGTGTTCTTGCCTTACCCATCGCTGCTTCCACGCGGCGTCGTGAGATTTGAGTCCAGCTACGGTCAGCTACACCGAGGAGAGCGCTCTTGATGCGTTCGAATCTGGAAGATAATCTCCGAGCTGAAGAAGGGCGATCTGCAAAACATATGATAATACAAAATCAGGTCAGCACGATATTGTCCGATTTAACAGAATAAGGAACGAGATGATACCCGGCGAATAGTTCCACACTCTTCGGCGACCGCATTTCGGATTTTCAAAAGAGCGATCGTCAACTCGGACGAAGAAGTAGGGAGCTCTCAACTTCTTGAAGTTACTAACTTTTTCCTCCATAAGGAAGTTATGAGCTAGCTTTGCATTAACCATCCACAATTTGCTGCCCTGGCTATTCTTGAAGTTTGTCAACTGCTCGAAGCATTCGACTTCGAGGAACACCTCAGCTTCGGCCGCAAGAGTGAGGGCGGCGACGAAGTTGCAGATACTTCCTGGGGTGAGTTAACATATCGGAATTTTGCGGTGATGGGCGTATTGGGTGAGCAAATTAGGAAGAGGGAAGAACAACCGGCATTGGAAAAAGAATCCCTCGTACAAGCAAATATACCCGAGAGGCGGACTCCACGGACGTTGGTGCTCTCCGGGAATAATAATGTGAACACCATAATTGGACAGGCCACACGAATTCAACAGGTCGCCAACCGACTTATTAGTACTGGTCGTCTCCTCGCCCCTGATGTCACCTCGGTGGTCTCGAAGAGGTGAGAGGTCATTGATCATGACGTTATCAGGCGCAAGTCGGACCGTTTCACCACCCAGGTTGTCAGGTGGGTGATCGGAAATTGGCGTAGCATTTCCGTGATCTTCGCGATCATCTTCGTCAATCAAAGAAGGGATTGGGATCTCGTTGGATCTGCGCCTTGAGGAGCATTCGGCCTCTTCTGATCTATTCGGCATATCGCCTTGGACCGATCCGACAACGTTCGGAGGTTCCCTGCTGGAGTTCTTGCGGATCAACGGTTCACTTGTGGTAGCCGATGAGGAAACCATGGCCGAGGTGAATAACAACGCAGATCGCCGAAGAGTGTTGAAAAACTGGCGAATAACAAAGTAATTAAAGGCGAAGAGAGAGAGAACGAAGTGATTACCTTTTTTGACGAAGCGGCGAAAAGTGAAAACATTCGGCGGATACTAAGTATTTATAGACGGGAGTGGGTGGCAACCCTACGCGGGGTCATAATTGCCTACCATAACCTACGCGACGCTTCAGCTTCCGAATTGACAGATGCGACGTATTGGACACGTGTCACCCGACTAGAGGAGGGCAAAGCGGCGCGACGATTCCGGAGTGTTTAGATTCGGATCTCTTTACGGATCAAATCGAATATTCTCTCTTGAAGTCCGGTCATTCGAATTAACTTCTGAATATACCGAACTGAGGGGGGACTAATTGTTGGTACGGGAATTAGCACCCCCGACATATCAATCACGACCCGTTAAAGAACCGGCTATCTAAACCGGGAATTCGACCTAGGATTGGATTTCATCCCTGAAAGCCCAATAACGTTAAGAAGCCCATGGACGAGGTGACGAATCGGCACTTCAANACGATATTGTCCGATTTAACAGAATAAGGAACGAGATGATACCCGGCGAATAGTTCCACACTCTTCGGCGACCGCATTTCGGATTTTCAAAAGAGCGATCGTCAACTCGGACGAAGAAGTAGGGAGCTCTCAACTTCTTGAAGTTACTAACTTTTTCCTCCATAAGGAAGTTATGAGCTAGCTTTGCATTAACCATCCACAATTTGCTGCCCTGGCTATTCTTGAAGTTTGTCAACTGCTCGAAGCATTCGACTTCGAGGAACACCTCAGCTTCGGCCGCAAGAGTGAGGGCGGCGACGAAGTTGCAGATACTTCCTGGGGTGAGTTAACATATCGGAATTTTGCGGCGATGGGCGTATTGGGTGAGCAAATTAGGAAGAGGGAAGAACAACCGGCATTGGAAAAAGAATCCCTCGTACAAGCAAATATACCCGAGAGGCGGACTCCACGGACGTTGGTGCTCTCCGGGAATAATAATGTGAACACCATAATTGGACAGGCCACACGAATTCAACAGGTCGCCAACCGACTTATTAGTACTGGTCGTCTCCTCGCCCCTGATGTCACCTCGGTGGTCTCGAAGAGGTGAGAGGTCATTGATCATGACGTTATCAGGCGCAAGTCGGACCGTTTCACCACCCAGGTTGTCAGGTGGGTGATCGGAAATTGGCGTAGCATTTCCGTGATCTTCGCGATCATCTTCGTCAATCAAAGAAGGGATTGGGATCTCGTTGGATCTGCGCCTTGAGGAGCATTCGGCCTCTTCTGATCTATTCGGCATATCGCCTTGGACCGATCCGACAACGTTCGGAGGTTCCCTGCTGGAGTTCTTGCGGATCAACGGTTCACTTGTGGTAGCCGATGAGGAAACCATGGCCGAGGTGAATAACAACGCAGATCGCCGAAGAGTGTTGAAAAACTGGCGAATAACAAAGTAATTAAAGGCGAAGAGAGAGAGAACGAAGTGATTACCTTTTTTGACGAAGCGGCGAAAAGTGAAAACACTCGGCGGATACTAAGTATTTATAGACGGGAGTGGGTGGCAACCCTACGCGGGGTCATAATTGCCTACCATAACCTACGCGACGCTTCAGCTTCCGAATTGACAGATGCGACGTATTGGACACGTGTCACCCGACTAGAGGAGGGCAAAGCGGCGCGACGATTCCGGAGTGTTTAGATTCGGATCTCTTTACGGATCAAATCGAATATTCTCTCTTGAAGTCCGGTCATTCGAATTAACTTCTGAATATACCGAACTGAGGGGGGACTAATTGTTGGTACGGGAATTAGCACCCCCGACATATCAATCACGACCCGTTAAAGAACCGGCTATCTAAACCGGGAATTCGACCTAGGATTGGATTTCATCCCTGAAAGCCCAATAACGTTAAGAAGCCCATGGACGAGGTGACGAATCGGCACTTCAACTCGCCCTGCGGCTGACCTAGCGAGAAAGGAAAGACTTTCCTTATTAATTCGCCTGTAGTTAGGAAAGTCAATATATTCAATATATTCGATATATTTGAGTATATTGAGTAGATCTTTGAATACCTATAAATAGAGGGCAATCCTCTCTCATTGTAAGATCATCGAATCATTAATACAAAACCCTAAATTCTTCTTTGTTCTTGAGCAAAACCTAGCTTGTTCCTCAAGAGATTTCATTTTTTCTTTTCTTGCTTACTTTGATCTAAATCCTCCAAGAGATTGTTATTGAATTTGTTTCCCTTCTAAACAAATTCATTGTGAGAAACCTCAGTTTCTACAGTAATTTAACCAAAATAAAACTTTTTTCGTTAGGTACACATGTACTGCAAACTTTTTAATCTCTACAAAAAAAAATGTTTTAATTTTCTTTACTTCTCCTTTCTTTTACAACTCTTTGTTTTAATTTATATATTCCCTAATTTTATTTCATTGTTCATTGTTGATTCCTGCGAAATTTTCTTTTCACAGTTTCTATAATGAATCCGATCGGTGAAATACAATTATACAAATGACAGTGTAAACTTCTTTCTCAATATTGTGTTTGTCTGAGATGGATTTCTGTTGCCAAAGTGTTTAGAGAATGTTTCAACGATCCAACGTAAGTAAAGAGGCGGTCGTGAACACGAAAGGAAACACAAGTTTTATTTATTATAGCAACGACGGAGCGGTTCGAAAAAACTGGAAAATATACAAACACATACACAGATAAAACAAGGACAGAAACCACAAACCAAATTAAACCACAATTTAAGATATGAAACATGCACACAACACACACACATGCATTCAAAGCTAGAGTGAGGTATTGAAATGACCAGGTCCTTGTGTGCCTTTGAAAGGCCTGTGGGGCGGAGGAGATTTATTGAAATGTCAGACATGACCAGGACGACATTTTTTGGGGTCTTTTTTACATATAAGGGCGGCGCGACAAACCTTGGGGTATTTTTTACATACAGCGCTACAAAATTTGGGGTCTTTTTTACATATACGGATGAACCGACCGAAAGGTTCAACGCGGCCTTTCACAGGCATGTGTGGCGGAGGAGGTATCGGGACATTTGGGATATCAGGATCATGACAAAAGGGTATTTTACGAGGACATTTTATACGGCCGATAATACGGCCTAAGCCACTAGGATGGTAAATCTCTTCTGCACCTGCACCACCCAAAAAGCATTACATTATATATTACATGAGTCAATGTTTGATCATTTTAGTGCTCATTTGTTTATTCAAATACGGATTAATTCCAAAACTCAAACCAAAATCAGGATCAAACACAACTACAAAAATAATAAAAACCTAACTAATTAACGTAAAATGATACTAATTAATGACCTCGGAACATCTAAAAGACCAAAAGACTCACTTTGATTATTGGCTTCCTCTTGTGCGCCAAGCGCTTTATCCATATGCGGAAACACAAGAAGAAGAAGGAGACAGAAAACCATTGAAGAGACCATAGAAGATGTCATCTTAAATTCTTAATATTACCTTATTTTGCTTATTAGTGTCGCTCATGCTTATGCGTTTATATAGGCTAGAAAGGTGACAATTAAAGAAATCTAAGGATAATATAGAAAGGCTAAAAGACAAAGAAGATGAAGAAATCTCTGGACAGTCTAGCGAGAGACTTAAAAGCTTATAGTCATCGACGACTTAGTTGTGTCACTTATGAGTCTCGAAGTTTTGGTATTATTATTCGGTGAAAAGTCTTCAATCGCCAAATTAGCCATGCATGTGTTTGGTTTGTGGGTCTAGTACTCCATTGCATTGGATTCTCTTCATGTTACTTACTTCCTTAAATATTTCTAATATCCTATATCTACTTCATGGTTATATTCTGTTAATCCGTACAAAAAAATGAAAACAAAATTGGATTATACGTGAAAAAAAAAGTTAAAAACAAAAAAAATTAAAATTAACATTTACAGTATTATTTTTTTCATTCTGCAAATGTTCAATTATTTTGACTTTGGCAACTCTTGCGTCGTCGAAGTCGGATAAGGATAGACCAAATCCGTGATTGATTGTTATTTTTGCTTATTTTGATAAAAATACAATTTCAAAACGAACTAAAAAAAAAAAAAACACAGTCTGCATTAAACAAACAAAATTTTCGGCAACTCTGTTTCCTAACCAAATAACCAATTGATAGCCAATTTAAACACTTCATAAAAAAACTCGAAAATCAAAAAAAAAGTTTATTTTTTTGGATGAAAAAGTTTGACCAAAGAGTTTTAAAAACAATCCAAAGCCGACTCAAAAATAGGGTTTAATTTCAATTTTCAAACGTGGTTTTGAATATATATAGTTACAATCTGTAAGCGGCTGGAAGCATTCTTGATTTGCTGAACCATATAAGCTCTCCAATAAGTGCATTTGTTCATTTGAGCTTCGTCCACATACAGATTAAGCTAGCTCCATAACACGACCGTACCGAATCAAATACTACAGTACACGTAACTCGAACCAACCACCACCAAAAACCTTCACCTCAACGACTTTAAGCGTCTTTTTCAAACACTCTAGACTGATTTGATAAAGCCAATATTTACTTGTGTCAATCTCAAAAAAGCGTCTGCCCATCAAAAATCAATCCATTAAACTCAATCTTTCCTCTTTTGACATCTAGCTTTACTGTATGTTTTAACAATTACAAGATCTAGTATAGTAACTTAATTAATTACCTTCATAATTGGTCTTAGAGGATCCAATTAAGAGATTCCAAATCCGGACAGTACTTATTAATCAAGTTCTTAATCCCTACAAACTCATATGGATGCTGACTCGTCTTAAATACCAGATGTCGTGTTTCAAATCAACGTTGCAAATCTTCATCCTCCACATTTTGGATCATGAGTGTAAGATGTTAAAGTCTGATCATGAGTGTAAGATGTTAGATATGTTGAGTGATTTTGTATATGAACAGACAGTTAAAGTCTTAGCATAAGAGAGATGTTGTTACAAGACAAGAAAGGATTTCTCCGGTTCCAATATTATATGTCGTCTCCGATCGAAGTATGATTCTTGCATCTGCTCGTTAACTCTCTGGAAGTAAAAGTAAGGAACTGTTCCAGAATACTTGAGGATTACTGCTATTAATTTGGTATATCAAATTTACAAATCGGCTCAGCAAAATCGCAGTTTTTAAAGACTAATTCTCTTAACTAAACGGTTCTGGTTTTCACCCAAAACCATTTCTTCATCTCCAAGACTCGCACAGTTTATAAATCTCAAACTCTCAAGAGACGGAAACTTGGAAAGCAAGGTAGTGACTTCAGAGCTCTGAAGCCAGCCGATTGTGAAGCTTCTTAGGGCATCTGTACTCCATTTCTCAAAAAAATAAATAAAAATTAGTTTTTTTACAAATTTTCTTTCTTATTTATTTTTTTAATATTTTCTGTGAGAACCGTTTTTCAAGTTTCTTCCTGAAGTATGGATTCTCTTTTTTTTTTTCTCTTCTCTCTCTTCTTGTTATTATTTTTTAATAAAAGTATTTGGAAGAGAATCTGCCAGTAAAGATGGTCTTAGCGCAGTCGAGTTCTTGAATTTTGTCGAGTTAGATTCCACAAGCGTATAGCTTCAGTGACTCAATGTTCGTTTGATTGTAAACGCAATCGGGAAAATCGATCAAGAATTGATGATTTTCGTCTAGGTCACTCACGACAAAAAAACATGTGTTTTGAATCATTTATTTTATATATTTGTATTACTTATAATTGATGCAAATTAATTTTACATCATTTAGTTAAGTGATTTATATTCCGTTAATGCAAATATTTTACATCATTTGACCTAAATAATTGCATCATTTTGAAATTGATGTTAATATGCATCAATTTCAAAAAGTAATGTTAGTTTTATATCAATTAATATAAATGATGTTAATATTTGTTACAGTTTTAAAAATTGATGTTAAATTTGTATCAATTATAAATAAGTGATGTAAAAGTCAGTGTCAGTTGGATTCAGTGATTCCAATAATTGTGTCATTTACAAAAAATGATATTGAATATTTATATCAGTTAAAAATTATTATCGATTTTTGTAAATAATTATAATAAATGTATCAATTCCTTTCAATAATAACAAATAATACTAAATAAAAATAATATTATATAAAATGATGTTAAAATATCTTAAAATTCATAGAAGAGAAAACAAATATGACGGTACATTGCTCAAAATTCAAGCCAAGCCCTAAAAATATGAGCTTATAGAAAAACTAAATCTCTGTTCTTCTAAACTATACAAACAAGTTTACAACTGCTGCCAAAATAAACTTAAATAAGAAAAAGAAAAAACAAAATCCTGCAGACGTAGGCAGAAACTACTTCACGATCTTACAATTTGCTTCATCATGACCCTTGTCTATCAAAACACCGTACCTACAAGCAGCCACTAAATGCAGAACCTTTACTAGATCATCGTCTCATCAATGAGACTCTATTTCAGATGTGTTGTGTATCAGACTTTTGAACACGTCGATCAATCAAGACTAAGCTTGAATAGTCGAACAGATCTGAAAATTAAACTTGAGAAACATTCAAAGATTATAAAATTTAATCAATTACAGATAAATTGATTTTTCTAATAAAGTATAGAGAAAATTACAAGTTAAAAAACAATATAGTGCTTACCTTGAACATGCTTTGGAAAATCTCTTCTCTTCTATCCTTTGTGGATGTTCATCAAATCGTCCAAAGTTAATATAGGAGAGTAAGAAGTAATTATTGAATAAACGAAACTGTTAGCGAAGGAAACAGAAGTATCTCATAGGATTTTCTATAGATTTGTACTTGATTTACTTAATTTTAGGGAAACATGAAAAATAGATATTCTATTTCCCAAAAGAAAAAACAATTAACCGAGAAAAAAAAGTAATAGATCGGTTATTTTCGTTTAAAGAAACTGCGGTAAACTTTTAAAGAATGAAATGATACCAGTTTTTATAGCACTAAAAGTACTACAATATATGTTTTCGCGTTAGTTCTATAGAAGCATGCATATAATATTTTTTTTGTTAATTCAAACTATTTTTGTCACTTATGTAATACTAGTAATCGTTTGTCACTTATGCAATATGAATTAAAAATAGGTCGGTTGTTATTTATAAATTAAACTATATAGATTGTTTGTTAATCTATATCGGTTATGCTAGTTTATTAATGTTTTAACTACCTGATTCAAATTATAATCAGATAACTTTTTTTGTCATCAGTTTTAACTTTTAACAATTGAACTAAATCACAAAATTAGTTTTGACATAATTAGTTTAATCTTATTAGCATCATCTTTTATTGATGTAAATTTTTTTATCATTTGCAAAATGATGTTAAGATAAATGAATTAATACATCGATTATTTAAGTGATGTATTTATACATATTTATATCAATAACCGAAAGTGATGCAAAATTATATTAGTTTGCATCAATTTTAGTTTATTGATGCCGTACAACTCAATAAGAATATCAATTATTACAATCGATGCTAAATTTTATTTTTGATATCAATTGTAAATAAGCAGTACAAATTAATATCACTTAACCTTTTGATACAATTTAATTGATGTAATATACACTTTTTTGTAGTGACTTCAAAGTATGAGTTAGGAGAGTTTATTATTTATTTATACTTTTATTTTATTTTACTTTCGAAAATCATAGAAATTTTCATTTCGAAAATCATATAATTTTTTAGTATATAAAAGCAAGATGTATATAAAATCTTAATATTACTCAATAATTTTTTTAGTTTGGTTCACATAGATGACCCCTCATTCTTTCGGAGAAGTTCAAATTATTCGGAAAATCAAACAAACAGAGTACAACATCATTAAATGGGACAAATAAGCAAACCACTACTACTGAGAAGTCTTGATCATAGCTCTGCAACTCTTTTAGGATCGTGTACAAGAACATGCACATCCCCTGAAATACTCTGTAACATCTCAGCTCCACCATGTGCCTCCATCTTCTGACATTCCGCCATATCAGTACGCACGTAAAGCTCCACTCTTTCTAGTACAGGCCCATGCGCACGACCGGGACAACGCCCACGTCCCGACTGAATCAAAACCTTCAAAACATTTAGCTCTCCAAAGCAACCACTGAAGTTCCTCACGACCACGACCTTAAGTGTCTTAGGAAGATTCTTATAGATAAGATTTTTTTTCCAATATGAACGTGGACCGACACCACAATATGACTTAGCGTACTGCAATATATCAAAACGATATATATAAAACTGGGCAACTCTGGTCACTCTTCTCTCGGATTCTTCAATACCTCGGCTTCACCTGTTTGTACTTTGCTATGCTTTTCAGTCTGCTGTTCACAGCCTTTGGCGGGAACGCAATGCTCGAAGGCATGGAGAAGATCCAGCAACCGCATCTAACCTCATCAGCTTCATCTCCAAGACTGTGCGAAATCGTCTCCTCACGCTGCTCACCACATCCGGCTTTGAGAGTGGTCTTCAGTATTGGTTTCAAACACATCCAAATTAAGTTATAATCTTTGTTCTATGTTCTAAGAAGTTCTCTAAGTTGTAAAAACTCTTGGTCCACTGTTTTTTTGGTGAATATAATTTAACATTCATACAAAAAAAAAAAATATATATCAAAACGAAAAATTTTGAGCTTTAGGGAAAATCATACATAGTAAAAGGAACTATTGTTCTCAAATTCAATACTACTATATATAGTAATCTTACCGAGAAAAGGCTTCGACGGATGCATTCGAAAGTTAATGTTTCCAGGTTAGGGCAATTATCGAGGAGGAGCCTAATTCCTTTAAAATCCATGACATGCAACCTCGTTCTCAGCACCAAATGTTGTGTTTCCATAGGACGAAGTATAGAAGACGGATCATCACATTCTTGGATAGCCTTCAAAAAGAAAAACACATGCACTTACACTTACTCAGATAAAGATAACTGTCAACTAACCGTCTTTATATCCATCAATTACAACGCAATAGCTTATAAGGTAAAGATACTACACATACTACTATATTAGCTACTACTCCCTCCGTTTTATATTACTTGTCATTCTAGCTGATTTCACACACATAAAGAAAACAATTTAATTTTCTATTTTACCCTTCATTGATGTGTTATTTCATTTGTTTTAAGTAATTAATAAGCCAAAAATGAGAGATAAGACTGGAAATTTGATTGATAAAATTGCATCATAAACATAAAACAACGATAAGTAATATGGAATAAAAAATTTCCTCTAGAATGACAAGTAAAAAAAACCAAAACCAGAGAGAGTACTACATATTCTTGTTATCCACTAGGCTATTCAAAACTTTCATGGGGAGAATCGTTATATTTTGAAACTAACCTATATCCCCTAGTAAAATATTTTGCTCAATTCTCATTCTCAAAGATAAGTTAATAACCTGAAAATGATGTTAAGAGTTAAATATATACCTGAAGGAGAAAAGGGCATACACTTAAGGTCCTCACACCTTGAAGACTGTTAAGGAAGCCAGAAAGCATAGTTCCTTCTAGTTTGGTTCTTTTATTGGGTTCTTCGTAGTCGCCCTCTGCCTCAAAATCTAAATAAACTTCTTTGAACTTATTCATTTTCTTGACATCAAAAGCAAGCACTTGGCCTGAGTACTTGAATATCTCTAGATTAGGCAGATCAAAGGAACAAGCCATGTAAAGAGAGAATTCACAGTTCTCAAATTCAAATTCCTTGATATCTCCGGCTATGTTGTTGATAACAACACCCCAACAATAACTAAAACTTAGACTCTTGAGCGTAGGAGAGGTTAATATCAAAGACTCGGCCCCTGTGAGTTCGATCCAACCTATAGAGAGCTTTCTAAGCGATCCAGAGTTTTTGAATTTCGAGGGGTCAAACCCGCACGAATATATCTTCAGCGATTCAAGGGTTCTTAGATTGTAAACGCTTGCTGGTAAATGCACATAAACCTTGTAATACCTCGACGCATCGGTAGTGACTGACCAAAAAAAGTCTGTGAAATCAAGAACTAGGTTCTTGACTTGTCTTGAGACTGCGAATTCGATCAGGGACTCCATCTCTGCCGCAAATCCCCATGGAACAGAGAACTTAATCTCGAAGGTTTCCATGCAGTAACCCTAATATCGAGAGACCCATTGACACATATAGTTAACAAACGAAATCCTTTTGGATCTTTTGTCGGAGACAGAGCGGTCCACGTACTCGGACTCCTCGAAAGAAATGTTTCTTGTCTCACGACAGAGATACCTCCACCTCTTAGAGAGTAAACTGGTCCTTAAACATTCCTTAAACGACAAACAAGAGATGATCAGAATCAGAAGTACATCCGGTAGATTGGATAATGCGTCTAGTTCGATACTTGAAGCCATTCTCTTTGAAGCCATTTGTCTTATAACTAATAAAATAAAAACAGAGGTCTCAACAGTCAACGTATCAGTTACATTACAATACTGGTACACAAATTATTTTACCTCTGTTTCAAAAACATAATTAAAAAACAAAAAACTATTGAAAACTTTAACTTTAACTACTCTTTTTTTGTGGAAAAAAACTATAACTACTCACTTGGCAGAATTTTATAAACTTTTTTTTTTCTTCTCACAAATATCAATATAAGTTTTTTTCTTAAAAACAAAATCTGGCTATGAAATTCCCTGTAAACGATTTCTACAAAATATGCTACATATGCTACAAAATATTCATATCCATAATTGATATGACATTTTTATCATTCAAATTCAGTGGACGCAGATGGTGGAGCAAGAAAAACACTAAAGTAAAATCATTAAAATGTAAATACAGCACATATATCTCATAATATTTAAGCAAAAATAAAATATTATAACAAAGATAAATAACAAAGATTTTTTAAAAATAAAATCAAAGAAGAACTCATGCACCTGAAAACTTTGTCTTCTTCCGGTTATGCCTGTTTAAGACCTCAAGATTTCTTTTTCTTCTTTCTTTAAAACGTATTTTTGAAGGGTTTTTTTTTTCTTCTCTTTTTATCAATATGTAATTTTGTAATTATGATAAGTCATAGTCATATAGTGAATGTCGTAAATGTTTTAAAAGGGAAGAAATATAGGTACATGAATATGCTACTGTAAAATATAAGGGTAGGTGATGGATATTGGCTCACTTGGATATATATATCAAATCATGTGTTAACATCTTATCTCATTTTTTTGAATTTAAATTACAGCAAACAAATTATTTGTTAAGAAAAAAATCTCATTTGGTTAAAATCTTATCCCAAATTCAATGAAAGTCAAAAGGCTTAATTTTGTTAACTTATTTGCTTTTTTTCTTTTTGGTAAAAAATCTTATTGGTATTACTAAAGATGCATTTTTATTGATTATATACATCTTTTTGTGGTCAGAAAATGTGACTAACTTTTATTTATAAAAAGAATATATAAAATACCTTACTCTGAAGGATAATTTAAGGAAATATATATTATGGGATTTTCTTCGATAATTTTGTTCGAGTGAACTAATGGCCATCACCTACCCTTATCTTTTACACTAGCATATCATTAACCTAAATTGCTCTTCCTTTTAAAACATTTACCAACCCAAATAACAGTGAAGTTCTTTCTCGTTATTTTAACGGTTTTTGAGAAACAAAACATATGGTTTTGAAAAGAAAAGAAAAAATTGGATAATCTTAATGTTCTGTTTGATTCACACGGTAAAGCAACGTTTCATAAACGAGTAGAGCAAGGCCCTTTCATCATCCCACCAATCCATTTGCCACGTAAATCTCAATATACTTCCAACACAGTAGAGCAAGACCCTTCATGCGGTGGGATACACAACATTTGGTAATGAAAACGAAGATGCTTAGCATATAAAAGGATCCTCAGCATTTTTGAATCACCTTCAGTGCATACAAGTTCCGACCAATAATAATTTTTAACAATCTATCATCTATGCCATATACTAACTGAAAAAGAAAAAAAAGTGTTGTAAGGGTACTAGGGTTAGAGTCAAGAATACAGGTAGGTGATGATGGCTCATTTGGATATGTTTTTTCTCTCTTTCAAAATCATGTGTTAAAATACTCTTT
Organism: Camelina sativa; assembly: GCF_000633955.1. NCBI lineage: Eukaryota > Viridiplantae > Streptophyta > Magnoliopsida > Brassicales > Brassicaceae > Camelina > Camelina sativa. Next base: position 21,268,513 of record NC_025686.1, on the reverse strand, counting down.
TTCATTTTCGGAGTCATCCCAACTTTTTTTCGTTTTGGTAAAAGTCTTATTTGGCTAAAATCATATGTTCTGATTCCGAAGCTTGAGATGTTTAAACCCTAAGATTTAAATTTTGTCACTAGATGTCATCTTTTCCACTCAGCGTTTCAGCAATCTTTTCTAGACTAAGACTTATGGGTATCTGATCGAGTTCAGATCTGGTATTTCGGTAAGGGGTTCTAGACACATTCGGGTATTTTTAGTATTTGGATCGAGTTTCGAATATACATCCATCGGGTTCGGGTCGGATTCGGGAACCCGAACTTAATCCAAAATTAAACAAAACCAAACTCAATACCATTCATTCAATCCAAAATTAAACAAAACTGAACACAAAAAGAAACCAATGTTCAAACTTCAAACCACAAACAAACATCTCCATGTCTTAACAAACCAAGTACTAAAGAAACAAAGTTTTCCAAATGAAACACCAAGCGAAAAACTAGCGAAAAACTAGCTGACACACCAAGTGATTGTAACACCAATTGCCACTACAAGAAAACAGGTGATTAGCGACTACACATAGCGACCACATATGTAGTCGCCAAAATTAACGACTACAAAGTGACGATTTAGCGACTATTCTGCGACTACATGGATTTAGTCACTAAATAGTCACTCTTCAGCGACTAATACATGCAGTCGTTACGGTGGTCGTATTTTAACGACTAAGAGGCGACTATATTGTTGATGGAATTATATAGTCGCAACTTAGTCGCCAAATTAACGACTACAGTACGACCACGTCAAATAGTCGTAAACTTTGGCGACTACGTTGCGACTCATTCGGCGAGTCATAAGGTAGTCGTAAAGTAGTCGTAAAATTTAGCGACTGTTAGGCGACTCTTACGGCGAGTCATTACATAGTCATCGTGTAGTCGCCAAGTAGTCGCAAAAAACAGTTAAAAGAAACGTGTTTTCCATGCGGGGGTTGGTGTACCAACTTTTATTATGTAGTCGCCTATTAGTCACCTATTAGTCACCTAGGAAAGTCTATAAAAAGAAGTTGCACTCATTTGTTCTCTTCACTCCTAACTCACTTTCCTCCTCTAAAAAAAAAATTCTAAAAAAAAAAAAAAAAGTTTGCTTTATATAATTTTTTATATTTTCTCCCAAAAAAAAAAAATATATATATATATAATTATAATGGCGGGATATTACAATTATGGTGGTAATGGCGGTAATTATCGGGAGTGGATGTACAAGAGGTTCGATGAAGTGACGGGGAATTTTTCATCTGAATTCGAAGTGGGGGTGGACCAATTCTTAACGTTTGCAAGTAGCCAAGAAACAGTTCAGAATAATGGGGGTAAGTTTCTCTGTCCATGTAGTGTTTGCAAAAACAATAGATGTCTCTCGGGTAGAAGAGTTATGAGTCATCTGTTTAGTAATGGATTTATGCCAGATTATTATGTTTGGTATAACCACGGCGAAGAAATTAATTTGGATATAGGAAGTAGTTACACTGATAGGACGTATGATGGGAGTCATGAAGAAATGGGTAATGTAGTAGAAGATCCATATGTGGATATGGTGAATGATGCATTTCGTTATAATGTGGGTTTAGATGATAATTATCATCAAAATGAGAGTTATGAGAATGTGGAAGAACCGGTACAAAACCATTCTCAGAAATTTTACGACTTGTTAGATAGTGCAAAAACTCCTTTATATGATGGTTGTCGTGAAGGTCACTCGCAATTGTCATTGGCTGCTCGAGTCATGCAAAATAAGGCGGAGTATAATATGAGTGAAAAGTTAGTAGATTCGGTTTGCGGAATTTTGACGGATTATTTACCAGAAGGCAACCAGTCTACCGGTTCACATTACGAGACAGAGAAATTGATGCGTAATTTGGGCCTTCCATATTATACAATTGATGTTTGTATTAACAATTGTATGATTTTCTGGAAAGAAGACGAAAAGGAAGAGACATGTCTATTTTGTGGTTCACCAAGATGGAAGCCTAAGGAGGACCGACGGAGAACAAGAGTACCATATAGTCGTATGTGGTATCTACCTATTGCTGATAGGTTGAAGAGAATGTATCAGAGCCAAAAGACTGCAGCGGCAATGAGATGGCATGCAGAGCACCAATCAAAAGAGGGAGAAATGAATCATCCTTCTGATGCGGCGGAGTGGAGATATTTCCAAGAGCTTAACCCTCGGTTTGCGGAAGAACCCCGTAACGTCTACCTTGGATTATGTACCGATGGGTTCAATCCATTTGGCATGTCTCGTAATCATTCACTGTGGCCTGTGATCTTGACTCCATATAATTTACCCCCTGGTATGTGCATGAATACGGAGTACTTGTTTCTTACAATTCTGAATTCTGGGCCAAATCATCCGCGAGCTAGCCTCGATATCTTCCTACAACCTCTTATTGAGGAGTTAAAAGAGTTGTGGTCTACTGGAGTCGATGCATACGATGTGTCTTTGAATCAAAACTTCAATCTAAAAGCAGTGCTGATGTGGACGATAAGCGACTTTCCGGCGTATAGCATGTTATCGGGATGGACCACCCACGGTAAATTATCTTGTCCAATTTGCATGGAAAGTACAAAGTCGTTTTATCTACCCAAAGGAAGGAAGACATGTTGGTTTGATTGTCACCGAAGATTCCTGCCTCATGGTCATCAATTAAGGAAGAACAAAAAAGATTTCCTGAAGGGAAGAGACGCTTCTAACGACTATCCACCGCAGTCTTTAACTGGTGAGCAAGTTTATTACGAGCGTTTGAAAGATGTAAATCCACCAAAAACCAGGGAAGTCGGTGGTAACGGTCATGAAAAGAAGATGCCAGGCTATGGAAAGGAACATAATTGGCACAAAGAAAGCATATTATGGTCGCTACCTTATTGGAAGGACCTCAATCTCCGACATAATATTGATGTGATGCATACCGAGAAGAATTTTGTGGACAACATCTTGTATACTCTTATGAGTGTACAGGGTAAATCTAAAGATAACATCATGTCAAGATTGGACATAGAACAATTTTGTTCTCGACCACACTTACATATTGATAGGAAGGGTAAAGCTCCATTCCCAGCATATACATTGACAAAGGAAGCCAAAACAAGTTTATTGGAATGTGTCAAGCATGCGGTGAAATTTCCAGATGGTTATTCGTCAGACTTGGCTAGTTGTGTTGATCTGATCAATGGCAAGTTTTCAGGAATGAAGAGTCATGATTGCCATGTTTTTATGGAGCGACTTCTTCCATTTATCTTCGCAGAACTCCTAGACCGGAACGTTCACCTTGCATTATCAGGTAGTACAGATTACCTATTTAATTAAATTAGTAGTATATATTTTTAAATATAATTTCCTAAGACATGAAATTTTCAGGGATTGGAGCATTTTTCAGGGACTTATGCTCAAGAACTTTGCAAAAAAGTCGCGTTCAAATTCTTAAACATAACATTGTTTTGATCTTATGCAACTTAGAGAAGATATTTCCACCATCATTTTTTGATGTGATGGAGCACCTGCCTATACATCTCCCATATGAGGCAGAATTGGGAGGCCCTGTCCAATATAGGTGGATGTATCCTTTTGAAAGATTTTTCAAAAAGTTGAAAGGAAAAGCGAAGAACAAAAGATATGCGGCTGGATCAATCGTTGAGTCCTATATCAATGACGAGATTGCTTACTTCTCTGAGCACTACTTTGCCGATCATATACAAACAAAATCAAGGTATAATTAAATGAAATTAAAATTTATACTTAATTTGAATTATTTTTAATTATCTTATTTGATCAGGTTAACAAGATTCTATGAAGGTGAAGTCCCAATATATCATGTCCCTGGAGTCCCTAATATATTTACTCATGTCGGTCGCCCAAGTGGGGAAATGCATGAAGTATGGCTTTCAGAGAGAGACTATCAGTGCGCACATGCATATGTTTTACGGAATTGTGACTATTTTCAACCAATTGAGAGGTATATAATATAGACTCGCAAATATATAGACTCCACAAATATTTCTCATATATATTAAATATATTTAATTTTCTTAGTATGTTCGAGGATTTTCTTTCTACCAAATATCCTGAATTAACCGAAAAAGAACTGTCCACGAAAAGAGCTGAAGAATATCATGTGTGGGTGAAAGATTATGTAAGTATACTCGAACCCATGTAACCGACTCTGATTATGCATTTATTTAATTATATCATTGATATATAATATTTATATGTATACGCAGGTTATATACTGGAACGCCACAAATCCATTTCCTACTTGGGTTCAAGAGATAGTGCATGGACCTTTACACAAGGTCAAAACTTGGCCAATATACTTTACAAGAGGCTATGTGTTTCATACGCAGAATCACGGCGCTGGACGGAAGACATGTAACTATGGTGTATGTGTTAAAGGTGAAAATTACACTGATGCATCTGATGGTGCAGATTTCTATGGGAACTTAACTGATATCATAGAACTTGAGTACGAAGGGATGACCAATTTGAGAATCACACTTTTTAAGTGTAAGTGGTATGATCCTGTCATTGGTAGAGGGACTCGGAAGAGCAATAGTGGCGTTGTTGACGTGAACTCTTCGAGAAAATACAACAAATATGAGCCATTCATTTTAGGTACGTAAGACTTGTCTAGAATTTATATATAAGTTTATTTAATGTAACTATCCATACTAAATTGCGATTTTGTGCAAACAGAATCTCAAGCGGATCAAGTTTGCTATATTCCGTATCCATACACAAAGAAACCAAAGCGAGAGTGGCTAAGTGTTTTGAAAGTAAATCCGAGGGGAAACATTTCAGGAGAATATGAAAACAATGAACCGACTCTGTTGCAAACAGAAAATGATGATGCTGTATTGATGACTACAGTTGAAGATCTCATAGTCGACAATTTGGTAGCAGATGCTAATCCAATAAACCTTGATTACGATGTTGGAGATGCGGATCCAGAAGATGAATTCCAGTGTAATTTATCGTCTTCTGATGATGAAGAACAAGAAGACGAAGAACAATAATTATTTGGCAAAATTACTATGTATTTGTTTTTTAATTTTTGTCTTTTTACTGTGTAATATTTGTGTATTATTGTGTAATATTATTGTCTAATATTATTGTGTAATATTATTATGTAATATTATTGTGTAATATTATTGTGTAATATTATTGTGTAATAAATTTGGTTATATAAATAACTTGTAATTAAAATTTTAAAATTTGGTTAATTAAAATTGTAATTAAATAAATTTGGTTAATTAAAATTGTAATTAAAATTTGGTTAATTAAAATTAATCAGTGTTTTATAAATAAATTTGGTAAACTAAAATTGTAATTAAAATTGTAAAATCTGGGCTTAGATTAAAATTTGGGCCTAATTAAACATAAACCCAAACCCATTATCCCAAACTAATCCTAACTAATCCTAACTAAACCCAAACCCAAACCCATTATCCCTCTTCTTCTCTCGATTCCCCCTAATACGAAAACCCTAATCCATTATCTTCTTCCTCTCGCAGCCTTCGACTCCTCTCGATTCTCCCAAATCTTAACCCTAATCCGCATCTTCTTCCTCTCATTTCCCCCATCCGTAAACCCTAATCCTTCTCTTCTTCCTCTCGATCCCCCAAATCTAAACCCTAATCCTTCTCTTCTTCCTCTCGATTCCCCCAAATCCGTAACCCTAATCATTCCCATCATCTCAAACGATGCCTAATCGAGGAGGAAGGAAGAGGAAACCTGCTGCTCCTAACGTTTCTCAGAGAGTCGGAGCGTCAACAGCAAATAAACGGTCGCACACTCTACCCAATCAGTACAACTTCACGCCGGCGGTCCAATCTCCTCCTCCGCTGCAGACGCCTGAAGTACAACGACAGTCATCGGCGGCCCAAATCCGGAACTATCCTCCGCCTCAACAGCTTTTTCAGAACTCCTACACTCACCCACCGCAGCCTACAGTGAACCCGACCCCTTCTCAAGAAGTCCATCCGTCGCATCCTCCGTCTCAACAGCTTTTTCACAACTCCTACACTCACCCACCGCAGACTACAGTGAACCCGACTCGTTCTCAAGAAGTCCACTACAATCCGTCGCATCCTCCGCCTGCTCTAGTTGACCCTCCGCCTACTCTAGTTGACCCTCCGCCTTCTCCAGCTGAAGTCTCTCAGACTCGCAGTCATCGTTCGCATCCATCGTCTCAAGGCAACAATTTCCAAGCTGATTATCCTCCGGTGTTGCCGGAACTCCAGGAGGACACATTGCGGGCTCTGAATGCACTGCTTCTAGTGCCAAACAGACATGAGTTCACCACCGTCCTCTCTCCCATTCCCCTACCAAAGACAGAATGGTACGGTTACAAACTCTTAGACTTATCGATTTGTTATTTTGAGTGTCTCTGTTGGTTGACTTTGGTTTTATTGTTTCATGTGTCTGGAGGTTTGATCGTGACCCTGGATCTACGCTCACTCGGAAGATTACTAAAATTCTTTTAAACAAATTCGAAGGTCCTTTCTACAGCTGGACATGTGTTCCTCGGGATAAACAGGAAAGATACTTCATTGAGTTTGCGGTTAAGTGTTCTGTCCTCTAGCTTTCATATATAGCTTTAAGCTTCACATACTGCTTTACTCTTCATATATTGTTTTATTTACTTGTGCTTCTTTTCACTCACATTAGCTATTTTCTTTTTGTTTTTTGTAGAAAACCCACACTTGGGATCCTTTGATAACTGGGACTGTTCAAGCTCACTTCGAGACCATCTGTCAAAATCGGCTCAAAGACATGGTTAGCACCGTGAGAACTACTAGACGCCAACCTAAATGGATTGGAACTACTCTATGGACAACAATGACAGAATTCTGGGACACTGAAGAAGCACAACAAAGGAGCAAAACATATTCTGATGCTCGTATGTCTGACCGTAATGGCCTCGGTCCTCATGTCCACCTCTCATGGCCAAAGTCGTATAAACAGATTCAAAACGAAATGGTGAGCCAATTC
>NC_025686.1:21256965-21261430 GCF_000633955.1 Camelina sativa | reverse complement strand
ATAACATCATGTCAAGATTGGACATAGAACAATTTTGTTCTCGACCATGNACATAGAACAATTTTGTTCTCGACCACACTTACATATTGATAGGAAGGGTAAAGCTCCATTCCCAGCATATACATTGACAAAGGAAGCCAAAACAAGTTTATTGGAATGTGTCAAGCATGCGGTGAAATTTCCAGATGGTTATTCGTCAGACTTGGCTAGTTGTGTTGATCTGATCAATGGCAAGTTTTCAGGAATGAAGAGTCATGATTGCCATGTTTTTATGGAGCGACTTCTTCCATTTATCTTCGCAGAACTCCTAGACCGGAGCGTTCACCTTGCATTATCAGGTAGTACAGATTACCTATTTAATTAAATTAGTAGTATATATTTTTAAATATAATTTCCTAAGACATGAAATTTTCAGGGATTGGAGCATTTTTCAGGGACTTATGCTCAAGAACTTTGCAAAAAAGTCGCGTTCAAATTCTTAAACATAACATTGTTTTGATCTTATGCAACTTAGAGAAGATATTTCCACCATCATTTTTTGATGTGATGGAGCACCTGCCTATACATCTCCCGTATGAAGCAGAATTGGGAGGCCCTGTCCAATATAGATGGATGTATCCTTTTGAAAGATTTTTCAAAAAGTTGAAAGGAAAAGCGAAGAACAAAAGATATGCGGCTGGATCAATCGTTGAGTCCTATATCAATGACGAGATTGCTTACTTCTCTGAGCACTACTTTGCCGATCATATACAAACAAAATCAAGGTATAATTAAATGAAATTAAAATTTATACTTAATTTGATTTATTTTTAATTATCTTATTTGATCAGGTTAACAAGATTCTATGAAGGTGAAGTCCCAATATATCATGTCCCTGGAGTCCCTAATATATTTACTCATGTCGGTCGCCCAAGTGGGGAAATGCATGAAGTATGGCTTTCAGAGAGAGACTATCAGTGCGCACATGCATATGTTTTACGGAATTGTGACTATTTTCAACCAATTGAGAGGTATATAATATAGCCTCGCATATATATAGACTCCACAAATATTTCTCATATATATTAAATATATTTAATTTTCTTAGTATGTTCGAGGATTTTCTTTCTACCAAATATCCTGAATTAACCGAAAAAGAACTGTCCACGAAAAGAGCTGAAGAATATCATGTGTGGGTGAAAGATTATGTAAGTATACTCGAACCCATGTAACCGACTCTGATTATGCATTTATTTAATTATATCATTGATATATAATACTTATATGTATACGCAGGTTATATACTGGAACGCCACAAATCCATTTCCTACTTGGGTTCAAGAGATAGTGCATGGACCTTTACACAAGGTCAAAACTTGGCCAATATACTTTACAAGAGGCTATGTGTTTCATACGCAGAATCACGGCGCTGGACGGAAGACATGTAACTATGGTGTATGTGTTAAAGGTGAAAATTACACTGATGCATCTGATGGTGCAGATTTCTATGGGAACTTAACTGATATCATAGAACTTGAGTACGAAGGGATGACCAGTTTGAGAATCACACTTTTTAAGAGTAAGTGGTATGATCCTGTCATTGGTAGAGGGACTCGGAAGAGCAATAGTGGCGTTGTTGACGTGAACTCTTCGAGAAAATACAACAAATATGAGCCATTCATTTTAGGTACGTAAGACTCAATATAATTTATATATAAGTTTATTTAATGTAACTATCCATACTAAATTGCGATTTTGTGCAAACAGCATCTCAAGCGGATCAAGTTTGCTATATTCCGTATCCATACACAAAGAAACCAAAGCGAGAGTGGCTAAGTGTTCTGAAAGTAAATCCGAGGGGAAACATTTCAGGAGAATATGAAAACAATGAACCGACTCTGTTGCAAACAGAAAATGATGATGCTGTATTGATGACTACAGTTGAAGATCTCATAGTCGACAATTTGGTAGCAGATGCTAATCCAATAAACCTTGATTACGATGTTGGAGATGCGGATCCAGAAGATGAATTCCAGTGTAATTTATCGTCTTCTGATGATGAAGAACAAGAAGACGAAGAACAATAATTATTTGGCAAAATTACTATGTATTTGTTTTTTAAGTTTTGTCTTTTTACTGTGTAATATTTGTGTATTATTGTGTAATATTATTGTCTAATATTATTGTGTAATATTATTGTGTAATATTATTGTGTAATATTATTGTGTAATATTATTGTGTAATATTATTGTGTAATATTATTGTGTAATATTATTGTGTAATATTATTGTGTAATATTATTGTGTAATATTATTGTGTAATATTATTGTGTAATATTATTGTGTAATATTATTGTGTAATATTATTGTGTAATATTATTGTGTAATATTATTGTGTAATATTATTGTGTAATATTATTGTGTAATATTATTGTGTAATATTATTGTGTAATATTATTGTGTAATATTATTGTGTAATATTATTGTGTAATAAATTTGGTTATATAAATTTGGTTAATTAAAATTGGTTAATTAAAATTGTAGATTAAATAAATTTGGTTAATTAAAATTGTAGAGAAAAATTGTAGATTAAATTGTAGATTAAAATTGTAGATTAAAATTGTTTTAAAATTGTAGGTTAAATAAATTTGGTTAATTAAAATTGTAGATTAAAATTTGGGCCTAATTAAACATAAACCCAAACCCATTAACCAAACTAATCCTAACTAATCCTAACTAAACCCAAACCCAAACCCATTAACCCTCTTCTTCTCTCGATTCCCCCTAATACGAAAACCCTAATCCCCATTTTCTTCTTCCTCTCGCAGCCTTCTCTTCTTCCTCTCGATTCGATTCTCCCAACGATTAACCCTAATCCGCATCTTCTTCCTCTCAATTCCCCCAAATCTAAACCCTAATCCTTCTCTTCTTCCTCTCGATCCCCCAAATCTAAACCCTAATCCTTCTCTTCTTCCTCTCGATTCCCCCAAATCCGTAACCCTAATCGTTCCCATCATCTCAAACGATGCCTAATCGAGGAGGAAGGAAGAGGAAACCTGCTGCTCCTAACGTTTCTCAGAGAGTCGGAGCGTAAACAGCAAATAAACGGCTGCACAGTCTACCCAATCAGTACAACTTCACGCCGGCGGTCCAATCTCCTCCTCCGCTGCAGACGCCTGAAGTACAACGACAGTCATCGGCGGCCCAGATCCGGAACTATCCTCCGCCTCAACAGCTTTTTCAGAACTCCTACACTCACCCACCGCAGCCTACAGTGAACCCGACCCCTTCTCAAGAAGTCCACTACAATCCGTCGCATCCTCCGTCTCAACAGCTTTTTCACAACTCCTACACTCACCCACCGCAGACTACAGTGAACCCGACTCCTTCTCAAGAAGTCCACTACAATCTGTCGCATCCTCCGCCTGCTCTAGTTGACCCTCCGCCTACTCTAGTTGACCCTCCGCCTTCTCCAGCTGAAGTCTCTCAGACTCGCAGTCATCGTTCGCATCCATCGTCTCAAGGCAACAATTTCCAAGTTGATTATCCTCCGGTGTTGCCGGAACTCCAAGAGGACACATTGCAGGCTCTAAATGCACTGCTTTTAGTGCCAAACAGACATGAGTTCACCACCGTCCTCTCTCCCATTCCCATACCAAAGACAGAATGGTACGGTTACAAACTCTTTGAATAATGGTTTTGGTTTTGTTTAGGTCTTGCTTAGGTCTCATTGTTTGGTCTCGATTGGTCTTGGTTATGAAGTGTTTGGTCTTTGATGCGATTACAAACTCTTTGAATAATGGTTTTGGTTTTGTTTATGTCTTGCTTAGGTCTCATTGTTTGGTCTCTGATGCGAATACAAACTCTTTGAAGCTATTGTGTATCGTTTCTTAGACTTAGCATTAAGTCTTCTTAGTTTAGTTGATATCATCCTGATGGTTATCGTTTCTTAGACTTATCGATTTATTATTTTGAGTGTCTCTGATGGTTGACTTTCGTTTTGTTGTTTCATGTGTATGGAGGTTTGATCGTGACCCTGGATTTAAGCTTGTTCGGAAGATTACTAAAATTCTTTTAAACAAATTCGAAGGTCCTTCCTACAGCTGGACATGTGTTCCTCGGGATAAACAGGAAAGATACTTCATTGAGTTTGCGGTTAAGTGTTATGTCCTCTAGCCTTCATATATATATAGCTTTAAGCTTTCTATACTGCTTCATATATTGTTTTATTTACTTGTGCTTCTTTTCACTCACATTAGCTATTTTCTTTTTTTTTTTTGTAGAAAACCCACACTTGGGATCCTTTGATAACTGGGACTGTTCAAGCTCACTTCGAGACCATCTGTCAAAATCGGCTCAAAGACATGGTTAGCACCGTGAGAACTACTAGACGCCAACCTAAATGGATTGGAACTACTCTATGGACAACAATGACAGAATTCTGGGACACTGAAGAAGCACAACAAAGGAGCAAAACATATTCTGAT
>NC_025686.1:21232877-21255037 GCF_000633955.1 Camelina sativa | reverse complement strand
AGGAAGCTCAACGGAAGATAGAGGAGCAGGCTGCTAATATGTTGAGGCGTGATGCAGAAATGTTGAAGCGTGATGCACAAATTGCTCAACAATCCGAAATTATTGCTGGGCAGAAGGAGAAGATTGACGAGTTGGACTTGGTGGGGAAGTTTCTGCGGCAATGTGATCCACGGTTCAAGGAGTTCTTGACAGCCCATTCAGCTAAAGAGACAACCACGACAGAGCCTCTTCAAGAAGAAGATCCAACTTCAACTCCATAGGTTCTTCTTGTGTTACCTGTCTCTATGTAACTCTTTTTTGATGAACTCAATAGCGACACTATGTGTTGTACTTTTGTGTTTTGAAACTATGATAACTTTTAAGTACAATGTATTTTGGCATAAATATTATGTGTTTCTTTAGGTTTCCAATTTAGAATCATTTTTTGGTTTGGTTGACAGGATTAAAAAGAAAAAAGAGAAATTAAAATATTCTATATCTAGTTTCAAAAAAAAAATAGTCGCCAAATAGTCATCAAATTTTAACAATATAGCTAAAAACTAAAGTGACTATATAGTGACTACTATATATATTAGTCATTATATAGTCACCAAAACTTATACGACTATCTACCGACCAAGTTAACAACCCATTTGTTCAGTTTTCTTAATCACAGAATAGTCGCAACCTAGTCACTAAAAATAACAACTACATAATGACTACGATGAATATAGTCGTAACTTAGTTGCAAAGGAGTCACTACATTTTACGACTAAATGATGACTACTATGTGACAACATGTATATAGTCGCCTATTAGTCGCAAAATTGTGACTAAATATACGACTACATCAAATAGCGACTATCGATTAACGACAGTATGAAATAGTCGCTAATTAGTCGTAAATCTTGATTTAGCGACTATTAAGTGACTAATAGTGTAGTCGCAAAATGCGTGTTTTCTTGTAGTGTGCACCAAGTGAAACACCAAAACAACAAAACACCAAAGCCGATAGTTCTTGTCCTCTTGATGATGAATTCATATGAAAATAAGAAGCATATTAGACGATCATGAATAGAGTAAAAGAGTAAGAGACAATCCATTGAACTTATTTACCTTGTAATTGTAGCGGAGACCTGAGTGTGAATTACTCTTCAATGTAGAACTCTGAAAACAAAAGAATTGGATGAGTTAACATAAAGTATAAGAGAAGCAATAACAAAAAAAACGACAAGATATACAAAACTTTTCCAAGTCTATCTTCATATTCCACTTCTGCAAGTATTTGTGCATTTGTAAGCACTTTTGATTCAATTGCAATGTCTTGTTTCATCCACTGCTCAATACACATCAAAATCTCAACCATATAGGGAATTAGGCAACTTCTACATAGTTTTATTATTCTACCACTTGTGCTAAAAGCACTTTCTGATGCTACAGATGACACTTGCATAACGAAGACATCACAAGCCATTTGTGATAAAATAGGGTACTTGCCACAATTGAGTTTCCACCAAGAAAGAACATCATAGTCAGTCCCCATCATCAAAATCGGATTCTCAACAGCCTCTTTCAAATATGTAGTCAACTCATCCTTTGTTTCTTTAACTCCAATCTCATTTAACAATGCTTTGTACCTTTTATCAATTGTAAAAAACCGAGGAGCACTTCACTCACATCCGACTGAGATGACTGAGAAGAAGGCTGAGACTGAGATGACTGAGAAGGCTGAGATTTAGCATACCTTTCACTATACTGCTTGAACATATCAACCAGAAGATTATAAACCTTGTCATACATCTCTTTAGCTGTCGGAGTCTCTTCACCATACAACTCCGCAAAATAAATCTTTGCAAAATGCAGCGTCTTACTAGGATCAAACACAGTCACTATATTCAACATTGTATTGATATTACTAATGTCATCCTAATACTTATCAAACTTCTTATACATTTCCTCAGCCTTTTTCTTCAACTCAGAATCATAACTAGAACACAACATGTCAAGATTTGTTGAAATGTTGACTATCTCCCCATAACACTATGCGCATTCAGTCTAGTAGAAGCCGAGACAATCAATGTTAAGTTGTAAAAAATCTCCAGAAACTTGTCTAACCTTTCAAGAGAACACCAATTATTCAAGTTAGGAGGTCCAACTCTCTTTCTTCCATTGTCAATCTCCAAGAAATGATCATTGTATAACTTTTCTTTTTTCTCCATCTTATCAAATGCTACCATATACTTAATTGCCCTCTACAACATCAAATAAGTCAAATTTCACCTAGTCCTGACATCCAAAAGCAAACTACCCCGTGCCATCCTAACATAATCTATCTTCTGGTCAAATGTGTTTTGCCTATTTGTGTCGGATCTAAAATACGAGATAGCATTCCTAATTGCAACTACATTCTCATCTACTTTAGAAAACTCGTCTCTCACAATCAAATTAATGATATGACCAGCACTTCTCACATGCATAAACTCTCTATTCATAACCAAAGACTCATCAGACACAAGAGAGAAAGCAGTCTCAAACTTACTCGAAGCATTTGTATTTGTGGTTGCATTGTCCACTGTCACAGAGAATGCCTTCTTTGTGCCCCACTCAGCTAAGCAGTCAAGAAGAGTAGCTGCAATTGTCTTCCCTTTGTGGTCTGTCACATACTTGAACCCTATTATAAGCTTCTATAACCGCCAATGTGGATCAATGTAATGTGCTGTTATAACCATATAACTTGCACCTGTGAATATCAATCAGTATTAAGACAAAATAAGTGAACTCAAGAATGAACTTATTAAGTAAAAGAATGATATATGACTTTACCTGTCACATATATCACTAACCCGGCCCAAATATATGTTGTATGTGAGACTCTTTGCTTGTTAGCAATGAATTATTTCCTCATAGTAGATTTTTTCTGAACAAACATCTCAACAATGTTTCTCATGGCAGTTCTTCTGAAGTGGGTGGAGTTTATATAGATTCACCCACATGCATATACATATATAAACATATTAGTACTAGTTTAACAATAAATCCAAATATATGTAGTTAAAAGAACAAACAAAAGAAAACAGAAAGACATACCTTGTTACAGAAATGTCTCCATGTCATACTTTCAAGAAAAGCCAATGGCAACTCTCCTATGACAAGCATCTCATTGGTTGCTCAAGCCACCGATTAGAGTAGAACTCATGTTTGGTTTGCCACATCGTCACCACTCATATTCAAAGATAGTGTCTGGTCATCAGACTTAAGTGGCTCCGCCATTATTCAAACTTCATATATTAAGAGCATCAGACCTTGCCGGTCATTTAATATATGTTTGGTTTGTCACATCGTCACGACTCATATTCGAAGATAGTGTCTGGTCATCAGACTTAAGTGGCTCCGCCATTATTCAAGCTTTCATATATTTTGATTAAATATATAAAAATAAGATGTACATAATATATTTTTGTAACACTTGATAAATTTTTTATTAGCTATGGTTCACATAGATGACCAAGTCCTCATTCTTTCCGAGGTTCAAATTATTCATAAAATCAAACAAACCGAGAACATCATTAAATGGGACTACAACAAAACAAAAAAAACCACAACTGAGAGAAGTCCTGAAATAAAATAAAATAAATTCTTGAGTAGCTCAACATTTCAAGGTTCGTGTACAAGAACCTGTACATCCCCCGAAATACTATGTAACATCTTGGCTCCATCATGTGCCTCCATCCTCTGACATTCCGCCATATCACTACGCACGTAAAGCTCCACTCTTTCTAGTACAGGCCCATGCGCACGTCTGGGACAACTCCTACGTCCCGACTGAATCGAAACCGTCAAAACATTTAGCTCTCCAAAGCAACCATTGAAGTTCCTCACGACCACGACCTTGAGTGTTTAGGAAGATTATTATAGGTAAGATTTTTTTTCCAATATGATTATATGAACGTGGACCGACGCCACAATATGACTTAGCGTACTGCAATATATCAAAACGAAAAATTTTGAGGTTTCGGGAAAATCACCAAAAAAAAAAAATGGATTAAAAAGTTTGACCAAAGAGTTTTAAAAACATTCCAAAGCCGACTCAAAAATAGGGTTTAATTTCAAACGTTGTTTTGTCTATATATAGTCACAACCTGTAATCGGCTGGAAGCTTTCTTGATTTGCTGAACCATATAAGCTCTCCACTAGGTGCATTTGTTCTTTTGAGCTTCGTCCACATACATATTAAGCTAGCTCCATAACACGACCGTACCGAATCAAATACTGCAGTACACGTAACTCGAACCAACCACCACCAAAACCCCTTCACCTCAGTGACTTTAAGCGTCTTTTCCAAACACTCACTGAGTTGATAAAGCCAATATATTTACTTGGGTCAATCTCAACTGGAAACAAAAGCGTCTGCACATCGAAAATCAATCCATTAAACTCAATCTTTCCTCTTTTGACATCTTGCTTTACTGTATGTTTTTAACAATTACAAGATCTAGTATAGTAACTTAATTAATTACCTTCATAATTGGTCTTGCAGGATCCAATTAAGAGATTTCAAATCCGGAGAGTACTGCTTATTAATCAAGTTCGATCTTGATCCCTACAAACTCATATGGATGCTGACTCGTCTTCAACACCAGATGCCGTGTTTCAAATCAACGTTGCAAATCTTCATCCTCCACATTTTGGATCATCTTTCTCCCAAAAAAAATAAAAAAAAAAAACGTAACTTAAGGTCTGATCATGAGTGTAAGATGTTAGATATGTTGAGTGATTTTGTATATGAACAGACAGTTAAAGTCTTAGCATAAGAGAGATGTTGTTACAAGACAAGAAAGGATTTCTCCGGTTCCAATATTATATGTCGTCTCCGATCGAAGTATGATTCTTGCATCTGCTCGTTAACTCTCTGTAAGTAAAAAGTAAGGATGTACTATTCCAGAATACTTGAAGATTACTGCTTTTAGTATATCAAATTTACAAACCGGCTCAGCGAAACCGCAGTCTTTAAAGACTAATTCTCTTAACCCAAAACCATTTCTTCATCTCCAAGACTCGCAGAGTTCATGAATTTCAAACTCTCAAGAGAGACGGAAACTTGAAAAGCAAGGTAGTGACTACAGAGATCTGAAGCCAACCGATTGTGAAGCTTCTTAGCGCACGCAGTTCTTGAATCTTGTCGAGTTGATTCCACAAGCGTATAGCTTTAGTGACTCAATGTTCGTTAGATTGTAAACGCAATCGGGTAAATCGATCAAGAACTGATGATTTCCGTCTAGGTCACTTCGAAATATGAGCGAGGAGGAGTTTTTGTGATATACTTTATTTTATTTTATTTACGAAAATCATATAATTCTAAAAATATATAAAAACAAGATGTATATAAATTCGTAATATTACTCAATAATATTTATTATTATCTATGGTTAACATAGATGACCAAGTCCTCATTCTTTCCAAGAAGCTTAAATTATTCGGAAAATCAAACAAACAGAGAACTCTTGATCATAGCTCTGCAACTCTTCGAGGATCATGTACAAGAACCTGCACATCCCCTGAAATACGCTGTAACATCTTGGCTACATCATGTGCCTCCATCCTCTGGCATTCCGGCATTGCACCACGCACGTAAAGCTCCACTCTTTCTAGTACAGGCCCATGCGCACGACCGGGACAACGCCCACGTCCCAACTGAATCAAAATCTTCAAAACATTTAGCTCTCTAAAGCAACCACTGAAGTTCCTCACGACCACGACCTTAAGTTTCTTAGGAAGATTCTCATAGGTAAGACTTTTTTTCCAATATGAACGTGGACCGACGCCACAATATGATTTAGCGTACTGCAATATATCAAAACGACAAATTATGACTTTTAGGGAAAATCATACATATATAGAAAATATAACTATTGTTCTCAAGTTCCCATTTATAGTAGTCTTACCGAGTAAAAGCTTCGAACTAGGATATCCAAAGTTAACGTTTCCAGGTTAGGGCAATTATCGAGGAGGAGCGTAATTCCTTTAAACTCCATGACATGCATCCTCGTTCTCAGCACCAAATGTTGTGTTTCCATAGGACGAAGTAAAGAAGACGGATCATCACATTCTTGGATAGCCTTCAAAAAGAAAAACACATCCATGCACTTACTAGATAAACATAACTGTCAACTAACCGTCTTTATATCCATCAATTACAATGCAATAGCTTATAAGGTAAAGATACTACACATACTAGCTACTATATTAGCTACTACTACATATTCCTTTTATCCACTAGGATATTAAAAACTTTCATAGGGAGAATCGTTATATTTTTGAAACTAACCTATATCCCCTAGTAAAATACTTTGCTCAGTTCTCATTCTCAAAGATATGTTAATAACGTGAAAATGTAATGTAAATAAGTTAAGAGTTAAATATATACCTGAAGGAGAAAAGGGCATACACTTAAGGTCCTCGCACCTCGAAGACTGTTAAGGAAGCCCGAAAGCATAGTTCCCTCTAATTTGGTTCTTTCATTGGGTTCTTCGTAGTCGTCCTCTGCCTCAAAATCTAAATAAACTTCTTTGAACTTATTCATTTTCTTGACATCAAAAGCAAGCACTTGGCCTGAGTACTTGAATATCTCCACATTAGGCAGATCAAAGGAACAAGCCATGTAACGAGAGAATTCACAGTTCTCAAATTCAAATTCCTTGATATCTCCGGCTATGTTGTTGATAACAACACCCCAACAATAACTAAAACTTAGACTCTTGAGCGTAGGAGAGGTTAATATCAAAGACTCGGCCCCTGTGAGTTCGATCCAACCTATAGAGAGCTTTCTAAGCGATCCAGAGTTTGTGAACTTCGAGGGGTCAAACCCGCACGAATATATCTTCAGTGATTCGAGGGTTCTTGAATTGTAAACGCTTGCTGGTAAATGCACATCAACCTCGTTATACCTCGCATCGGCAACGTTTGACCAAAAATAGTCTGTGAAATCAAGAACTAGGTTCTTGACTTTTCTTGAGACTGCGAATTCGATCAGGGACTCCATCTCTGCCGCATATTCGCATGGAAGAGATAACCTAATCTCGAAGGTTTCCATGCAGTAACCCTGATATCGAGAGACCCATTGACACATATAGTTAACAAACCAAATCCTTCTAGATTTTCTGCTGAAGACAGAGCGGTTCATATACTCGGTTTCTTTGAAAGAAATGTTTCTTGTCTCACGACAGAGATACCTCCACCTCTTAGAGAGTAAACTGGTCCTTAAACATTCCTTAAACGACAAACAAGAGATGATCATAATCAGAAGTACATCCGGTAGATTGGATAATGCGTCTAGTTCGATACTTGAAGCCATTCTCTTTGAAGTCATCTCTTCCAATCGAAATCCTAATATGCATAAAACAAAAATCGTTAGTGAATTGATATTATCTCCTTTGCATTTACAGTTTCAATAAACATGTCCGAATCTATTGCACTAGCCATAAAACAAAACAAAAAAGACATCTTAATTTATAACTTTTAAAAAGGAATAACAAAACAAAATTACAATAAGAATACATTTTGTCTTATAACGAATTAACTATGGAAATAGAATAAAAACAGAGGTCTCAAGTCTCAACTCTCTACAGTCAACATATCCGTTACCTTACATACTGGTACACAATTATTTGACNAAAAAAAAAAAAAAAAAAAAAAAAAAAAAAAAAAAAAAAAAAAAAAAACTATTGAAAACTTAAACTATAACTACTCTCTCGGCAAAATTTTCTAAACAATTTATTTTTCTTATCGCAGATATCAATATAAGTTTTTTTTTTTTTCAAAATCTGACTATGAAATTCCTTGTAAACGATTTCTACAAAATATGATACATAAAAATATCAATATAAGCGTTTTTATTTTTAGTGAACATAAAAATAAAAAATGATGTTTTATGTATTCATATCCACAATCGATATGACAATTTTATCATTCAAAATCAGTGAACGCAGATGGTGGAGCAAGAAAAACACTAAAGTAAAATCCTTAAAATGTAAATACAGCACATATATGTCATAATATTTAAGCAAAATAAAATATTATAACAACAACGATTTTTATAAATAAAATAAAAGAACTTATGCACCTGAAAACTTTGTCTTCTTGCGGGTATGCCTGTTTAAGATCTCAAGATTTCTTTTTCTTCTTTCTTTAAAACGTATTTTTTTCTTCTTCTCTTTTGATCAATATGTAGTTTTGTAATTCTGATGAGTCATAATCATATATATAGTGAATGTCGTAAATGTTTTAGAAGGGAAGAAATATAGGTACATGAATATGCTACTGTAAAAAATAAGGGTAGGTGATGGCTATTGGCTCACTTGGATATATATTTCAAATCATGTGTTAACATCTTATCTCATTTTTTGAATTACAGGAAACAAATTATTTGTTAAGAAAAAAATCTTATTTGGTTAAAATCTAAAATTAAAAGTCAAAAGTCTTTAATTTGGTTAACTTATATGCTTTTTTCATTTTGGTAAAAAATCTTATTGGTATTACTAAAGATGCATTTTTATTGATTCTATACATCTTTTTGTGGTCAGAATATGTGACCAACTTTTATTTATAAAAGAATATATAAAATACCTTACTCTGAAGGATAATTTAAAGAAACATATATTATGGGATTTTCTTCGATAATTTTGTTCAAGTGAACCAAATGGCCATCACCTACCCTTATCTTTTACACTAGCATATTCATTCACCTAAATTGCTCTTCCTTTTAAAATATTTACCAACCCAAATAACAGTGATTTTTTTTTTTTTTTGCTAAGTGAGTAAAATATCATATAAAATGAAAGAGAGTTTTTTCTTAAAAAAAAAAATGAAAGAGAGTTTGGATTTACATTGGTGATTACCAAACATGTAAAAAAGAGAAGGTTTTTTCTCGTTATTTTAAAGGTTTTCCAGAAACAAAACATATGGTTTTAAAAAATAATGATTTAGATAATCTTAATGTTCTGTCATTTGCTTTACCCTGTGAAAACAACACGGTACGGTGAAGCAACGTTTCATAAACGAGTAGAGCAAGGCCCTTTCATCATCCACCAATCCATTTGCCATGTAAATCTCAATATACTTTCCAACGCAGTAGAGCAAGGCCCTTCAGTGCATGCATACATGTTCCGACCAAAATAATTTTTAACAATCTATCGTTNAAAAAAAAAAAAAAAAAAAAAAAAAAAAAAAAAAAAAAAAAAAAAGGGTAGAGTCAAGATTCTTTCAAAAAGTTGGTAGGTGATGATGGCTCATTTGGATATGTTTTTTTGTTCTTTCAAAACCATGTGTGAAAATACTACTTCTTTCATTTTCGAAGTCATACCAACTTTTTTCGTTTTGGTAAAAGTCTTATTTGGCTAAAATCATATCCCGTCTTCCAAGTTTAATTAATTATTATTTTTGCCAAACTTTGTAATTATACATTTTATATGTGTCTATTTATCCTATAACATATAAATACGCATAAATTATATATATCTTCAAAACGAAATAGAGATATCTGAATATCCAAATTTAAATATTTTTCATTTGTTGATACCAAAAAAAAAAAAAAATCCAAATGATTTGTGTAATTTTTAATCAATGGTGAAGTCAAGTATATGTTTTTGCTTCATAAAAGACCACAAATAATAACCAAATTGATTTGCTCAACAATAATAATACTTTAATATGAATTTTTTTTTTTGTGGTCAGAAATTTTGACCAATTGTTTTTGAAAAAAAAAGAAAAAAGAATCTATCAATGAAATCTATAAAAACACCCAAACAAAACACTTTGAAAGGGGTATCTCAAAGGAGAAGGAAGAAGAATATATAAATTTGTTTGGACTCAGAGAGATTCAGTAATGGCAGCCTCTGCTACTTTCAGAGCCTCCGTTTCTTTATCTCCTCCTTCGTCTTCTTCTTCCTCCTCCTCTTCTCAGCTCACCCATTTGAGATCATCACCCTTCAAAGCTCTCAAATTTACGCCTCTGCCATCGTCTCGCAGCTCCAAGTCATCATCTTTCTCCGTCTCCTGCACTATCGCCAAGGACCCGCCTGTTCTTATGGCCCCCGGATCTGACCCGGCTCTTTGGCAACGACCCGATTCGTTCGGTCGGTTTGGCAAGTTCGGTGGCAAGTATGTCCCTGAAACCCTTATGCACGCTCTCTCTCAGCTCGAATCAGCTTTCTATGCTCTCGCCACCGACGATGATTTCCAGGTATGGAATCAAATTTATACACTTTTGCGTCTATCATTTGCAGATTGATAAAAAAGTTTGGATCTTGTTGATGGGAAATGTAAATTCTAGGGCACTTGAATGAATTAGGTTCTGTTCATAGATGAAATGGTTAGAAATTATAGGGAACAGAACGAGAATGATATATAAATTACGAAATCTTGTTTCAATGTCTGATTCATGTGTGTTTTTGTGTGAATGAATCCTTTGTTAGAGAGAGTTGGCAGGGATCTTGAAGGACTATGTTGGTAGAGAAAGCCCTCTGTATTTTGCAGAGAGGCTCACTGAGCATTACCGGCGTGGAAATGGCGAAGGGCCGCTTATATACTTGAAGAGAGAAGACCTGAACCATACTGGTGCTCATAAGATTAACAATGCTGTGGCTCAGGCTCTTCTCGCTAAGCGTTTGGGGAAGAAGAGGATTATTGCTGAGACAGGAGCTGGTCAACATGGTGTGGCTACAGCTACTGTGTGTGCTCGTTTTGGTCTGGAGTGTATTATCTATATGGGTGCTCAAGATATGGAGAGACAAGCACTTAATGTGTTCAGAATGCGACTTCTTGGTGCTGAGGTGATGCTTAAGACTTATCTCATTGGTTAGCTATCTGTTTTTTTAAATGCGATAAACATTGTTTCTGAACCTTCCTTGTGTTACAGGTGAGAGGAGTTCACTCTGGAACAGCGACATTGAAGGATGCGACATCCGAAGCCATAAGAGACTGGGTGACCAATGTGGAGACTACTCATTACATATTGGGATCTGTGGCGGGTCCTCATCCTTACCCGATGATGGTCAGAGACTTCCATGCTGTGATTGGTAAAGAAACTAGGAAACAAGCGTTGGAGAAATGGGGCGGGAAGCCAGATGTCTTGGTGGCTTGTGTCGGTGGTGGTTCAAACGCTATGGGACTCTTCCATGAATTTGTAAACGACAAAGAGGTCCGGATGATCGGTGTGGAAGCAGCGGGATTCGGATTGGACAGTGGCAAACATGCTGCTACATTGACGAAGGGAGATGTTGGTGTCCTCCATGGAGCTATGAGTTACTTGCTGCAAGATGATGATGGACAAATCATTGAACCACACTCCATCAGTGCAGGGTAAGTGAGATTTCTCTATCCAGATCCTTAAGCCATCATAAGTAGGTATGTTGTGATGAGCTAGCCCAGCTTGGTCCATACTGAGGCAGCTCTGATTTGGCCTGGCCAAAATGCAGGTTGACCAATCCATTGGGGGCTGGTTCATCATGGGCATTAGGCCTGTCGCAACTTTCTTATTCATATGTTTGAATGTAGATTATCGAATAGTGTACTCAGTTAGCCACGGTTGTATGAACATGGTTTGATTTTCTCTTACAGATTGGACTACCCTGGAGTCGGACCCGAGCACAGTTTTTTCAAAGACATGGGACGGGCTGAATACTATAGCATAACCGACGAAGAAGCGTTGGAAGGTATGCATCTTTTGGTCTGTATCCTAGAATCTGTTCTTTGTTTTGTAACTTGACTCTAGCGTTCCCCATTCATTTGCGGTTTGCAGCATTCAAAAGAGTGTCCCGGTTAGAGGGAATAATTCCAGCACTAGAGACCTCACACGCATTAGCTTACCTCGAGAAGCTATGCCCCACGTTAGCAGACGGAACGAGAGTGGTCTTGAACTTCAGTGGAAGAGGAGATAAAGATGTTCAGACAGTGGCTAAATATCTTGAAGTTTGAAGAGAAAACACTTTTGTTTGTTTTTTTTTAGTTTTCAGACAATGAAATCCTTTTTGTACTTGAAACCTGTTTGTACTTTGCTTCTCTTCCAACAAACGAATAGAACAGAACTTGAATAAATGTATGATTATCAATAAAAACACATTTCATAGTTTTGAAAGAGCTCGAGTGTTTTGTTCCTCAATTTGCTTTCTTATTTCTCGTAATCAAAACTAAAACCTACTTTTGGGCAGATATAACAGACATGAAAATACGAATCTCAATGGTTATGCATTGATACATACCTTCAAAAAGACCTCTATGAGACTGACAAATGCAGCTAATTTAATCGGTTAATAACTACTATATCCCAATGTTACATTAAAAATAAAACAATGAAAGAGGTCCAATTGTTGGAAGACATATATTCGCATATACTATAGCATCTGCTACTGTGTCATGTTCCCCTTGTGATCCTTACGATTTAAGCAAAAAATAAAAAGAGAAGTGGTGACTTTGATGAATAAATAAAAGCAAAATAAGCAAATTGCAAATTCCCAATAGAGAGGATAATTTTTTAGTATATTCTTCACCACAAACATCTCTCTGCCTCTTCTGAACTCCCAATAGACATCTCTCTGACTCTTTTCCAAGTCTGAACCAAATCTAATGCCTCTGTTTTCCATTTCCAAGCATCAACATTAATTTTGTAATAAAATCCATTATTGATTACTACTATTGAGTATTGTCTGTTTGGGGTCCTTTAGTCAATAGAATACTCAATACTCTTTACGAAAATATAACTTGGACATCAACTCTTTCCGACATAGTTCATGCAAGTTAAAGAAGAACCTTGTGTACGCATAATGACAGCAAATCAAGAATAATCTGGAGATAATATATTCTCTATTTCTTTTTAAATGATATGTTCTCTCTTAGTTGAAAAGAGAGTTTCAGGGTGTCGTCTTATTCTCAAGGGGACAATATCTATATCCCACTTTAGTTACAAAGAGGCAATCTTCTCACTTCCCCCAAATTCAAAAAAGAGAAACTCAAATTAAAAAACTGCCTAACACACTCTAAAAGCATTCTCGTGTCTTTTCTCATTATTGAGGATATCTACATTAAGCTCTTTCCCTCGGTTTAAACCGAATTCACTAGCTCAACACCACACCCGTACACCCTTATGTCACTCCAAATCAGAGCTTTGCCTGCACGAAGATAAACAAATATAAGGACGCCGACCAAAATCTTGATTTTTGAATTATATCAAACCAATAAATTAAGACGGTTTCTTGATAATGTCTGAGGAAGTTATAGTAAGTGACTTAAAGTCTAATCATATGGCAAAGGTTCATCATGTGGGTGTGAAGTGAAAGCCAAGAGACGCTTATTTATATGGATAATAGGAGTATTTATTTCTGGTCATTTGAAGGTTTGNATCTGCTACTGTGTCATGTTCCCCTTGTGATCCTTACGATTTAAGCAAAAAATAAAAAGAGAAGTGGTGACTTTGATGAATAAATAAAAGCAAAATAAGCAAATTGCAAATTCCCAATAGAGAGGATAANCATCGTGTTACCAACACTGAATGTCAAGGGAGAGATTTGGTCTAAAGACATGTAAGAGACTTGGTTGTAAAGGTGATAGAACACACTCTGCGCGACCACCCACCTGCAAATTTGATTAAAGAAAACATGGAATCGGATAAGCGAATGAGATGGATTCTGGCCTAATCACTAAAAAAGACTCCAGGATACATAATCCTTTGGGATGATAACAAAATAAAAATAAGAGCTAAAGACAAGAACTTGACAAGTGGGTCTTTCACAACAAGGAACAAGACAAGAATGCAAATAACACGTAATAAAATGTATCTTTAGAGTTTAAAGAGCTATCTTCTCGTAACAGATTTTAAAAGGAACTTACCAGACAAACTGTGGTCCGACAGCAGCGAGCGCATTTTGCCAACCATCGACCCACATCTGAGGTCCTTCAACCGCAATCGCAAAGGGAGTGAGGATCAATAAGGACAACATTGAGAGACAGGCGTAGTAGTTCATTCCGCTCACAGACTTTCCCTTCATTCCCTTCTTTGAGAAGATGTTACGGAAGACGAAAGCCAAGTTCGATATCATAGCTCCCATAAAACCTGAAAAGCAGAAGCCGCAGATTAAAACCAAAATTCAAACAAACAAATCCATTTCATAAATCAGCTCCAATTACACAACAAAATATAGAACATATCTAACAAAAAAGATGAGATATATGTTACCAATCATGTTGAAGTTAAGCTCAGTAAGAGCAGAGAGAGCACAACCACCAATGATTGGAATGAGTGACAGGTACACTGAAGTAGGGAAGGTTTCACCCAAAATGAACCTAGAGACAAGCACACTAAACGCAGGTTCACCACTCTTAATGATGTGAGTGAATGAAACCGCAACCTTTGACATACTCACAGTCGCAGCCACATGACCAATTGTATGCGCCACAGCAACCTTTAGGCAAATCCAACAAAAACAAACTTTTTAATACAACAAAAATATCAAAAAAGTTCAATACTTTAAAACTATATACTAGAAGCTAAATTATGACTCTTGAATTTAGCTATGAAATTCAGAAATTATAACAACAAAATTCAGTAGCCTATCAACACAAACACAGCCAAAAAAAACATCACTTTCTCTTCTCTCTTTCTCTCTCCCTCAGTAGTTTTTATCTCAGGAAGCAAACAAAACTAAACATATCACTCAGGTAACAACAAAACAACAACATATATTCCTGCAAGATCTGCATCAATTTGACCTTAAACCTCAAACACCCATCATCGTAAACATCAAAATCAAACCTAAAGTTTCAAACTTTTTTTTTTCTTTTCACGAAAGCAAAAACCCACCAACCCACTTACCGGAAAAAGAGTTTTCCAGAAATCGAAATCAGTCTTGGGAGTCTCAACGATCCCAACAGCCCAAGAGATAAGCATCATCAACGAACCAGCGGCAAGAGAAAGCGTCGAGGTAAGCCATGGGTAAGGGTAAGCGTTTAAGACCTTCTTGTTGTAGATATTGAACACAACGTTCAAAGCCCACCAAGTCGCAAAGTAAATCCCGATCTTCAAACGCTTAGCCGCTTCCGATTTCGTTTCCAGCGCTGCCTCCGCCGAAGCATCATCACCACCACCGATCGGAGGCGTTGGCTCTGATCGGTCAGCTTCGTAAGCTTCACATCGTCTCACTAACGGAGACTTGGCTCTCAGAGAAGAGAGATGAAGCGGCTTCGTGACGGATAAAACGGTGCGTTTTGGAAGCTCCGTCGTCGATGGAAAGGAGAGAGAAAGTGGAGATCTTTGGTGTAGAGAAGAAGGGTTTCGTCGGAAAAGTCCGATCTTAGTTGAGAAAGTTTGCTTCGCCGATAAAACCATCGCCGGAGAGGTTTTTTCGTCGAATTAAAATAAAATAAAAAAAAAGTTTAAACCTTTCGATCACAGAGAGAGAGAATGGATCAAAAGTTTTGACCTAGAAATCTAAAAAAAGAAAACGAAGAACAATTCAATTCAAATAAAGACGAAACAGAGATCTTTAGAAAGTAAAATTAGATGTCTTTGTTTGTTCGCTATGTTTTTACTTTATAGACTCAGAGAAAGTGAATTATATACTTCTAACAACTTATTAGGAGTATATATGCGATATTGATTTTTTTTTTTTTTTTTTGGTTTTCAACGATTTTTATTTTGTTTTCTTAAAATAAATTGTTACTATTGGACTTTTATGGTTACAGTTTCAGTTTTGGTATTTTTGGCTTTTCATGTTTGTGAAAAAAAAGTGTTACTTTATTTGAAATATATATGTATACACTTAAAAATCAAATTTTGGAGATTTTGTTTCTCAAATTAACGTAGTGTAAAAAATCGTATGTGTGTTATGAACAGATTACATGATTTTTTTATGAGTTATAATTATATGATTTGCATTAATGACATACTTTTGGCATCATTTTTGCAAACATTACCCTAGAAAAAAAAAATCACATAGTGAGAATTAGAGACGCCTGGAATTATGTATTATTTTTTAAGATGATATTTTGTTGTTGTTTGTAATATTAATAAATGTTTACAGCTTCACATCATCATATTTTTGTGGCAACAAAAAATATCTAGTCATGAAATAAATACATAACTTAAAAGAAAAAAGTCAATGGTGGTTGTACGTATCAACTCAAAAGTTTGCATCTCAAGTTACTTTGCTTCGAAAAAAGTATCTCATAAGTCATAAACTAGAACCGGTTCGTCAAAAAAAAAAAAAAAACTAGAACCAAAGAAGAAGAGTCAGTGTGCCTTCAGGCTTCAGCGGTTAAGCCCCATACATTTCACACGATTAATAATGGTAAGATCAATTGGTTCAACCAAACTTCATTGAACTGAAAGTTTAAAACCATCTTTTCAAGAAGTATATAAAAGGTTGATGAAGTTTGAACTGAAGCTAAATCTCAACTTATGTAAAATAATCAAAGGAGTTTAGAAATTTTGAAAACTCTGATCAGTGACGAGTCGAAAACTGTAACCATCGGATTGGTCACCCTAGTTTCAAGTGTCTTTTGCCCAAAAAAAAAAAAAAAAAGTTTCAAGTGTCAACCATCTTCAAAAGTTATAGTATGTACATCTAGGAGTAGGTGTGTTTTAATACATGACAGAAACTGAACTTTACTAAATTGTTGATACACGTTATAATAACTTGCCCGGCGGAAGCCCATTAGCCCCACCAAAATCGTTATTGTGTTTTAATCATTTCAGAATCTAATACAATTTGATGATCATAAGCTCACAAACTTGCACTTTCACCCCAGTTTTAGAGAAACACAGATGTGATGGTTTTATCATTTCGAACATCTTATTAAAAAGAATTTTCTAGTATTTCAAAATGTTGATTTCATTTTCAATACTATACTTCCTAAATTTTACCAGTCAACTTCTGTGTTCGTAATACGTGTTCTGTTTTAACCGCAGTTTTGACTTATGAGCTTCCGCTCAATTCCATAGGTTGGAGTTGGAGCATCCAATGCATATATATGGGAGATCTGGTGTCCTGTCGGAAAGAATCGTTTCATCTAGCAGTGAGAATTTGGGGGTGCTAGAAAAACATTAAAATAGTTAAATTTATTTTAATATTGTCTAACATTAAACAAAATAGACAGTATTACGAAAAATAGAAATTTTTTTTTTCTTTGGATACGGCTTACCAATCTAAGTCCTAATCATTGGCCTTAACCGCTCTCTCATGATCATGTTTAGCTTAACAACTTCGGAATCTTTGGTGGCTCACATGCGAATGTCATAGCATGTGCATTTCAGTTTCCCGTGGCGGCACATTGCTATACGTGTCGATTTGCAATTTCACTTAGTTTCTCCTTATTTGGCCTAACTCAGAAGAAATTTAGAATGGGGAAAAAACACATATGAGTTTTACTCTATGAAAAGAGGTGCAATTTTGTAAGTTCGAATACTAACTTACGATTAACAACCATATGATATGTTGAAAGGCTAAAAGCTGTATGTTTATCTAACCATATGATATGACTTGACGCAACAAAACTTACTTTAATTGTAAATATACAAAACCATTGACCTATTTGATTATGTGTAAAGTACAAAGTAATATTCCTTAGTGCAACAAAAGATTCCTTTGATCGCAATTTATTTAATTTTAAACTTTAATTGGAAACCCACTAATCCCTCCAGTGCCACGTATACTTAATGTCAAAGCTAGTAACTAGTAAGTATTACTTACCTTTTTTTTTCTTTCTTTTCATCCTAATTCATTAAATAGAATACGGTTGAATTTTGTCCCAAACAAAAAGAATACAGTTGAATTATACAGAACCTCTAGAAGGGTCAAGATTTCTTCGAAATTAAACCAGTGAATACATAAAAACGTCCAGAGAATAAGACTTAAAAAGATAAGCATATAGAAAAGAACCTTAGGACATCTCCAACTTCACTTTATTTTAGAATCAAAATTTTATTATAAAGCAATATTTGCTTCAATTATATTCTATATTTTACTCTATTTGATAAGATTGTTCTATATATAGAACAACTCTATTATCACTTCTATTTTTTTATACTAACTCTATTTTAGAGTTAAAAATAGAATAACATATTGGAAGAACACAATACTCTATTTTAGAGAAAAAAAAATAGAATATACATTGGAGATGATCTTAAAGAAGAAAAGTTAGAAGAATATAACTAAAGAAACCAAAGCAAGAATACTAAGAACTTTTCTTTGTGAGTAATCGATTAGCATTTCTATAAAACACTTTACCAATAAAGAAAGAAAGATTACTGATAAAAGCCACGAAAAAAATCCAAAATTAAAATGCCTTCGACCTAACTTAAAATAAGAAAAAGAAAAATTAAAACAAGTTCACACAACCATCTCGCATGCAATAGAAACAAAACATCAAATTTATTTTCTATATTATCCAAAAAACGATTGTCCAAATTTCGTGTGTGTAATATGTTATGTACCTATATTACGACAGTTTATAAATCATCGGAAAGTATAGTGCTAATTCACTTTCAATAGTGCTAAGATATATATCGTAATAGTTTACATTAGTGTGGTTTGTAATTTTGTATCATAGTTCAAATTTAAATGTATATATATTCGTTTTTGAAATTTGGTTACATTATCATATTAATACACAATTTAGGTGTTACAAAACAATAACTAATTCCAAATTAGATATCTAGATAGTTCCAATATTAAAGCTAAATACTAATTATTAGTCACTGGAAAGCACTTCAAACCCGGGATGGTTTCAGTTTCAGAATGCTTTCGACAACCAATAAAAGAAAACACATTTTTTGTAACTTCGCTTATTCTGTTTGATGTATCTTTCAAGCCACTAGTTATGTCACCTTTTGTACATTTATAATCTTCAGCCTAGATGTAAATAGATGCTAAAGAAAAGAAAACCAACACCCTCAAATTATTTCGGCTTGAACAATTGCGTTGTTTTTGGATTAGCTGTGGCTGTCGATCCTGATATTACCATGGTGCGTTTATTTTATCCAACCAACTCGTCTACCTTCAAATTAACCGGGTTCTAGTCTAGATTTTTATCAAAAATAAAAAAAAAAAAAACAAAAAAAAAAGTCTTGGCCGGTTTCAACTCTCACGTTAGTAATCGTGTAAAACAAAGAATATATAACCTGACGAAACAATTAAAATAAAGAAAATAAAGGACACATATATATATGATTAATCCCTAAGGTTCGGCATCTCAATAATAGAATAGTTGTATTTTTAAATGAAATAAAATCTTGGCAAGATCTTCTATTGACGTATGTCAAAGAGTTTTACAAAGTCAATGACGATAGATTACTAAATTAGAGGTTGACAAATTCTCAAAACATTTTTTTGTTGGTTTTTATATTCATTACCGAATAAACTTGTGTAAAAAATTTCAATTTGTGGACACTTAATTCGAGCTTTAACATGCATGGTATTACGGTAATTCAAATCCTTTTAAGACGTAACTTTATGGTACCTTCTTTTGAGCTAGTGAGATACTAAAGTAAATCATATTGTTATAAACTTATACTAATAGCTTGCACAAGTGTAATCGCCTCATCCGGATAAACGGCTATCCATTGATAGGTCGTTGTGGGAAATCAAAATTTCATATAAAAATTGATAGCCTTGAACGAAAGCGTTTTGATCAAAAAAAAAATAAAAAAACGAAAGCGTAAATTGATCTTAAAATATGTAAGTAAAACATAAATTCCTTTTATTACAATGACTTACCATGAATATAATTACAGAAAACAAACTGGACCTACATAAGATTTTCAACTATAAGCAACCATATGAGTTCGCATGCACACAAGCTAACTGAAAAGAAAGTGGCCACAAAGACAATGAAGATTACAAAAACAAAAAAAAAAAACAAAAGACAATTAGGATGTCAACTAATGTGTGATTCACGGAAATTAAATTTAGTATCAGTATGTATGGTCTGCAGAAGTTTAACTTCATCAGCATGACAGCCTTTGATATTCTTCTCTTAAATCATGAACCATGCTCCTCAAGGTATTGATACTATATTATTATAAGAAAAAAATGAAATGAGTCTACTATCACCATACAAAAATAGTTTAGTAGTATTGGTTTAATAATTATATTTATTTGTGGATAATGTGAAACCGGCGCATTTACTCGTTGATTTATTCATAATCCAGAAGTTAGTAAATTGATTATTCAATTGTGGGTTTCTTATGGACCAACAAGTGGATAAATAAGAGAACAATTTAAATAGGAATCTAATGATGTTTCAGTCCACTTTATTCATTAATATATAAAGAAAGATTGAAAATTCGATGTCATACAATTTACAGTTGCAAGTTAATATCTTTTGTTTTCATTCCTTCCCATTTTACAAAAGCATTGTTTTAAGATAAATATTGTTTTAGGTTTTCAATGTAAAAATTGATAGAAAATTTTTCATTTAATTTCAGATTTACAAAAGAATATCGTAATCAATTTCAATTTATAAGATATAATTTATTAAAAGAAATTGTAATATATTTAAGAAAAATTGTAATTTTTTATTAACTGATATGAAAAGTGTCAATACGACAATTAGTACAAAACATAAAAAGTATTATAAAAGTTATTTATTGCGAAACTAACTATTATAGCATTATCGATTTCTAAACATGTTATTATGATGCACAAATCCTGATACATAATTTCTTTTTGAATGATATTAAATTAGTCAACCAAAAAGAACTTTGTTTCTATCATATATACATTTTTTGACAAATCAAATATATTAATATAAAAAGTATATAAAAATACAAAAAATCATTAATTAAACAAGTTGTTATAGATAAATACAGGAAATGAAATAATTTTGATAAAAAAAAACTAAGTTTAAAATCAAAACTACTGTAAACCAAATTGAAAATATTATTTTGAAGAAAAAAAAGAGAAAACCAGAGCTTTTAAATTTCTTTCCACATACAAGATCTAAACATGTTAATACAAAATTTTAAGGTTTATATGATATACACTTGGAGTACCCATTTTCGTGCTACTTTTTTATTTTATTTTTTAAATTATCAAAATTTCCAGACATAGACTCGTACATCTTTTCAGGCTAAGGACCAAAACATTTTATATAGTTTCGTTCCAAGCGTCGTTCTTCGAATCAACGAACTCTAGACTTTGCTTGTAAATATCTTTAAATTTTTAATTTCTATCCTGTAAAATTTACTAATAAATACTAAATTGTATATTAATTAATTATTGACATTGTACCCGAATAGGTAGTTTACATTTTAAAACCTGCTCCTCATTTTCCATTTCATATTATTTATATGGAGCCGAATGTGACACATCTTCCTCCAATCGTCACACTGGAATGCATAACATTATTTATAATATGGGTACCGGCTTCGCTTTTTTTTTAGATATCTATATGTTAATATGTATATACCTATAAATATAATACTTATACATTATAGTTAGGGGATAATGCACCAAACGATTATTCGGTAGAGATTATAAAGTAATCATAGAGTAGTTCGAAGGAAAATACATGTCCAAAAACTTGGAACCTTACTCATGAGCACTTTTTATATGTGTAAATATACAAATATATAGCCGTGATTAATTAACATATTACAAAATTTCGACATCATTTTTTTTCTTTATATTTTGACTATTCATTTGTTAAGAATACGAAACACTATTCTAGATTATTGATGTTACAAACATTTTGATAATTCAATACTACTCATAAAATTTTCATAACTCAAGCTTGAATTCTATAATTAACTATGTATGTAAAAATTCATATTTGTGTTTTAATTTGTAGAATCACAGTATTAAACTGGTTTGAACTTTGAACATTTCAAACCAACTTTTATTCCAACCAAATAGAGAATAGAACAGATAGAGCGACCCCACAAACCAAGATTCCAAGCCAACATTCCCATCATTGACAGCAAAATAAAATTAATTTGTAAGAAACAATTATATATAATAATTTGATTAATTCATTAAGTACTTCACTAAGCTTATTAAAAACATATATTTCTCAAAAACTCTGCTATATGTATATAATACACCCTCACGCATGTTTCATCTGCTGCCACCAAATTGCAAACCAACTTAACCACACAAAGAAAACTCTCTTCTTCTTCTTCTTTTTTTTTTTTTTTT